>NC_060152.1:34158824-34169252 GCF_021292245.1 Micropterus dolomieu | reverse complement strand
TACAGTACATTATAAAACAAAGTATCTTGTACAGTACAGAACAAGATAAAGTACCTTGTACAGTACATTATAAAACAAAGTATCTTGTACAGTACAGAACAAGATAAAGTACCTTGTACTTTGTACATAAGACAAAGTATCTTTTACAGTACATCATAAGACAAAGTATCTTGTACAGTACATTATAAAACAAAGTATCTTGTACAGTACAGAACAAGATAAAGTACCTTGTACAGTACATTATAAAACAAAGTATCTTGTACAGTACAGAACAAGATAAAGTACCTTGTACTTTGTACATAAGACAAAGTATCTTTTACAGTACATCATAAGACAAAGTATCTTGTACAGTACATTATAAAACAAAGTATCTTGTACAGTACAGAACAAGATAAAGTACCTTGTACAGTACATTATAAAACAAAGTATCTTGTACAGTACAGAACAAGATAAAGTACCTTGTACTTTGTACATAAGACAAAGTATCTTTTACAGTACATCATAAGACAAAGTATCTTGTACAGTACATTATAAAACAAAGTATCTTGTACAGTACAGAACAAGATAAAGTACCTTGTACAGTACATTATAAAACAAAGTATCTTGTACAGTACAGAACAAGATAAAGTACCTTGTACTTTGTACATAAGACAAAGTATCTTTTACAGTACATCATAAGACAAAGTATCTTGTACAGTACATTATAAAACAAAGTATCTTGTACAGTACAGAACAAGATAAAGTACCTTGTACAGTACATTATAAAACAAAGTATCTTGTACAGTATAGAACAAGATAAAGTACCTTGTACAGTACATTATAAAACAAAGTATCTTATACAGTACAGAACAAGATAAAGTACCTTGTACTTTGTACATAAGATAAAGTATCTTGTACAGTACATTATAAAACAAAGTATCTTGTACAGTACAGAACAAGACAAAGTACCTTGTACTTTGTACATAAGATAAAGTATCTTGTACAGTACATTATAAAACAAAGTATCTTGTACAGTACATTATAAAACAAAGTATCTTGTACAGTACAGAACAAGATAAAGTACCTTGTACTTTGTACATAAGATAAAGTACCTTGTACAGTACATCATGAGACAAAGTACCTTGTACAGTACAGAACAAGATAAAGTACCTTGTACAGTACATCATGAGACAAAGTACCTTGTACAGTACAGAACAAGACAAAGTACCTTGTACAGTACATCATAAGACAAAGTACCTTGTACAGTACATCATAAGACAAAGTACCTTGTACAGTACAGAACAAGATAAAGTACCTTGTACAGTACATTATAAGACAAAGTACCTTGTACAGTACATCATAAGACAAAGTACCTTGTACAGTACAGAACAAGACAAAGTACCTTGTACAGTACATCATAAGACAAAGTACCTTGTACAGTACATCATAAGACAAAGTACCTTGTACAGTACAGAACAAGACAAAGTACCTTGTACAGTACATCATAAGACAAAGTACCTTGTACAGTACATCATAAGACAAAGTACCTTGTACAGTACAGAACAAGACAAAGTACCTTGTACAGTACATCATAAGACAAAGTACCTTGTACAGTACATCATAAGACAAAGTACCTTGTACAGTACAGAACAAGACAAAGTACCTTGTACAGTACATCATAAGACAAAGTACCTTGTACAGTACATCATAAGACAAAGTACCTTGTACAGTACAGAACAAGACAAAGTACCTTGTACAGTACATCATAAGACAAAGTACCTTGTACAGTACATCATAAGACAAAGTACCTTGTACAGTACAGAACAAGACAAAGTACCTTGTACAGTACATCATAAGACAAAGTACCTTGTACAGTACATCATAAGACAAAGTACCTTGTACAGTACAGAACAAGACAAAGTACCTTGTACAGTACATCATAAGACAAAGTACCTTGTACAGTACATCATAAGACAAAGTACCTTGTACAGTACAGAACAAGATAAAGTACCTTGTACAGTACATTATAAGACAAAGTACCTTGTACAGTACAGAACAAGATAAAGTACCTTGTACAGTACATTATAAGACAAAGTACCTTGTACAGTACAGAACAAGATAAAGTACCTTGTACAGTACATTATAAGACAAAGTACCTTGTACAGTACAGAACAAGATAAAGTACCTTGTACAGTACATTATAAGATAAATGAACAACACAGGGACACTTGCCACTGTGTTGTTCACAGTCTGAGCTGATAATGAAGTCTGTGGCTGTGAAAGTAAACTCTCCACCACAGACGAGTCTTCAGTAATACAGGAAGCGCCTCTACATGTGAACTCAACCTTAAAGCTGATTGGCTGAGCTGCAGCGCCATGTGACGTCACGCTGAGGCTCAGGTGTTGTGCCCGTTTCTGCTGAAGCTGAAAACATTTAGCGAGCCCACCGAGGCTTTTAACAATCAGGCGTCGGGGTCTCGGAGGAGCCTCCGTCTGTCTGCTCTGTCGCGCCGCAGCTCTCAGACCCTGTAATGAGCTTCTGGAGGAGGAAAACTGTTTGAGGAGCAGAGAGCTGGAAAGAGTCTGAAAGCAGAGATCGGGAAAAAATCGCAGACTGTTTGGAAAAGGCGACGTCTCCTCTGATGACAGGCTGGCAGCAAAATAAAGCTCCATAACGTTTATCATGCAACTAACAGGCTCTCTGTGGACAAACGTTTGAAATATAAAGCAGTGATGACACTTTCTTTATAACGAGGAGATTCTTTAGAAACTGGGTCATCTGGGGACATGAGAAAACAGGAGGAAGTCGAACTGTGGTGCGAGTTTTGGAAATTTAAGACGTTTCTTTTACGAAGTGATACATTTAAATAAAAATGAAAACATGTTTGGGGAGTGAAATTTGAACAGTGAGGAAATGTTCAGTGAAAGTGAGCACATTCTTGTAAAGCCCCTTTTCCACCGCACAGTACGAGCTGGTACTGATGATGGAAAAACGGCTTTAATTAAGGACATCTCGAACACGTCCTCATTCCTAAACAATTAAACAGGTCGTTTGTCAGGTGTCCCAAACCGGCATTAACGAGCTATTTAAGGTGAGACGCTGCAGGTCAATAGGGTAAAAAATTTATTAAAAACAGATATCACCATGAAACTTTCCTGGCTCACATTAAGACAATATTTTTTTGTATTACAGGTTTTCTGATATTTCAAGTTTAAATATGCAAATGAGGCAGTATCTAAGGAAATATGCGTTAATTCGCTTCTATTTCAAGAACTGAAATCTGAACACTGGATTAAGTCGGGCTCAAAATGATTGTTTTACTGTGTCGACACATTAGACTCAAAAGTTTTTACAGAGGGGATTTAAAATATCTCTTTTTATTATTTCATAAATCAGAAAATACTGTCAAAAGGCATAAAGAAAAATCTTCTACCTGTTTTTAGGAACATAATGTTCTATAATTCAGGCTGTGAATGATAAATGAACAAGCCCCTCTGTAAAAACCTTCAGAATATAGTCCGGAATAAAACTGGAAAAGTTTGGTGTGAGGTGGAGATTTCAGGCTCGGAGGGAAAACAGCCTTTAAAGATTTTAATAATTTTTTGGAAAATCTATATTTACAGAGCCCATCTCGAATCAGATCCTTAACAACAACAATACAGAACATGTAAAACTCATCAAACTGATAACAGAGTAGCAGCATGTCTGAACGGTCACACAGACGTGTCAACGTACGCCACGTGACGCATATAAACCAATCACGTTGTCCAAAATCAACACTAGCCAATCAGATTTCATAGCTTAAATCTGGCTCTGCACTTCCATGATTGGTTTCTGGTAAAAATGCAGTTAACATATTTGGATCAGACGGTGTCCAGCAGGAGAGAGCGAGCTTTGGTGCCGGGGAGTGCAGGCAGGACATGTAGCATTAGAAAGCTAACTTTTAGTAGAAATCTAGAGGCGCACGGAGACAAACTGCAGGAAAATAAACTACTAGATGTGTAATTTGGATGTTTTCTTTCCACTAGTCTGAAAGAAAATATGTTATGGAAGCAAAACAGCCCAAAATCTTTGACTTTCTTTCACGCGGGACTCGACCCTCGGTCTCCAGAGTTTACCTGACTCGTCCACCCCACCACCTCCTTACACGGACTTTATCGCTCTTCGTCTTCGGCCGAACAACAAACCTACATATGGTTGTAATAAGCTGCTGTATCAGGGGTGCGTTTCCCAAAAGCATGGTTGCTAACTACGGTAGCAACTTCCTTGGTTGGAACTACGCAGCTGCGACGCAACTGTTACCCCAAACCCCAGTTCGAACTACGGAGGTAACTAAGTTGGTAACTTACATGGTACGAACCATCGTTAAGCGACGCAGGTGTTCCCCTAAACCATCGTTCTGATGAACGTTGGTGACCACTGTTGTTACGTTGCATAGTTCAAACTACAGCTCCTGACCTGTGCTAGCAGTCTAGGAGGTGGATGTAATGTGTTTTAAGCAGGAAATGTTAGATAATCTTGCCGTACAAACATATTTCAGGTGAAGTTTTTTTTAAACGTAGTTGTAAAAGTACTTTTAAATGTATTTGTGGGGTCACGGGTAGAGTTGCATTGATTCAGTACTAAGTAACTTAGTGTAGACCATCTACAAACAGCAGGTGTCTGTTCACAATAAGTTCATTTAATATTAGTCAGCCTGTGTGAAAGTCCTGGGTTTGACTCAGCCAACACAGCCAATAGGGGTCGTTAAAAACGTAAACATGGGTCGTAAAGCAGCATAATAAATCAAGTGACGACGGGTTCCTACGCCAAAAAAAATGCATTTCCTTCTAAGAAATGGAAACATGTTGCTTCATATAGTTTTCATTTTAAATTTTCTTTAAGATGCAACATTTTTTGCTTCTTTTGCTGCAGGGTCAAAATTAACATGCTGTCCATGGCGAGCAGTTTTTCTTTACTTGGGAGTGGCATCTGGTAAAACAGTTATAATTAATTAAATATTACTAATGTTGCGTTATTACCAAAGTGAAATTACAAGTTCTAAATATTTGTTTGGACATTTTTCTCATGATATTGTACAAAGACTAAAAATAATCTGTTGTTTCTGAAATGTAAGAAAACGTGTGTCAAATTGCAGTAAAATCTATTCCAAATTATACTACAATAAAAGTACTTTATATGTAAAAGTCATAAATTGAATATTAAAGGACAAAAACTAAATTGGCAATCATGGAAACCACTTTTCAGCGGTCGCACCGCATGATATTTTCTAATTTAGTGTAAATTTACAGGCAGAGAATAGGCCACCTAAACAAAACAAGCTAGCTTCCTACAACAGGACTCGATGAAATTTATAATCAAAACAAATATTATGTATATAATATTAAATAGTTATATTAATTGTTTTTCTGAGGTCATACCACATGATATCCAAAAGTAGCAACTACATACCAGCTGTTACAATTTTACATTTTTCCAGATTTGAGAGAGAGTTTAAAACCTATTTGCTGTTTCAATGGGTCCTTGGAAAATTGGTATATTATTCAACTTCCTGCCTTCTAATTGAATTTCAATTAATTATTGATTTTGAAGAGGACGACAAAACACTTTCAATCATGCCAAATAGGACAAAACACAATTTTGATTAGATTTAAAGTCATTCCAAAGAAGTTTTCAAAACAGCAGTCATGGCCGGACGGTCGTACAGCATGACATTTTGACACTTCAATTATCAGAAAAATTACAAAAAGCCAATGTTTTTTTTTAAAGTTAAAGGTGAGTGCATATATGGGAGAGGTCAGTTGGACACAAAATGTGGGCGTCACGTCATTGACCCTACTATACAAACGTACAGCCAGTCACGTTACCGGCAGGCGCAGGCCCCCGAGCACATCTGGTGCCTACACCGGGACCAGCTGGGATACACATGTATTTGTTTTATTTTTTTGAAATTATTACTAAACTTGAGTTAATTTGTCTCAGTGAAAAGAATAGCATTGTAGTGTGAGAGTGAAGGCCCATAAGGCCTCTAGCCCCGTCTGAGGGTTTTTATCTCCCACACTTCCCTCTGTGGAGTTAAAGCGAAAAGCGAGGATATTTTTAGAAAGTGAGGACATTTTGTCCAGTCCTCACCTCCTCTAAGGTCCGTTTCAGGGTCCACGTTTGTCTTCACACGGATAGAAGCACATGTACGTTTAAGTTTGAGAGAAAATGAAAGCGTCTGAAAACCATTTCTCGCATGACGACTAAACTTTAATTTCTCCCCAAACAGAGTTTTTATTTTTCATTTGAGCTTTTTGTCTCTGAGCAGCAGGAAGAAGGAGGTTTCATCATGAGTCCCCGAGCAGTTTGATGCAATCAGACCTTCATAAACTCAGTAATGAGCTAAAGCGCTCCTCAACGTTTCCCTCTCGACTTTATATTCTCTCAACAGTCGAACCTGGAGTTGCATCTCAAACGAGAACTCACCTGCTCGCTCTTTGAGTCGCTCACAGCTGATTGCATCAAACTCTGAGGGGAAACATGAACGCGGAATTAATAGAAAATGAAAAACACATTTGTAAAGGCCGAGCCAAAGTTCAAAATATGAAAAATATTAAATTATCTCTGCCTTTGTTTTCTTGATGTGAATCTATATTCTCTGTGTTAAAGGCCCCCGGGGCCCTTCAATACTGAGAACTGTAGAAAATCTAAATTACATCTGCATCCACAGAAAAAAGAAATAAAAGGTGCAGCTGTTTCCAATAACAGATTATTATTTTGTAGTTTAGTTTGTTTCTGCCTCACGTCTGCTCTCCAGCTGCGACTTTCAAACAGATTTAACGTCTCAAAGGATCCATTTAATAATCAGGCCTGTTAGATCTCAGATCAGCGGCTCCCAAACAGGGATTTCAAGAGGACTCCAGGGAACTCCAGGATTCTCCAGGAGTCTCTGAGGTTCCAGGCGATTTCCGATGAAGCATAAAAGGATAACGTTGAGCTTTGGACACAACAAGCGTTGTGAATGAATCACTTTGGGCTCTGGCTAACTGTGACGGCAGAATCTTTACAAACCAAACTATCAGCTGACTGATCCAGAATGAAGTGACATCCTGCTTTCATACAGACCCATGTGGAATAATAATCCGATGAATATATAATAGTACAACAGGCACAGGGACACTTCACTGATCATACTCACATACTTTTACAAACAAACATTTTCAATGCAGGACTTTTACTTGTGGCAGAGTATTTTCACAGTGTGGTATTAATACTTTTACTGAAGTGAAGTAATGAATACTTCCTCAACCTGTGAGTACAGAGTCATGATTCTGATCTGTCAGAATATTTCACTCAAAGCCACGAGAAGTCTGTCAGGTAAACATACGTCATTTTAAACATTTGAACAAACCACCAGTCCTGTAGTTCTCACGTCTGCTCAAAGCTTCCTGCTGTTCCAACAACAAAATACTATCAAAATATGAACTGAAACCAAAGACAACCCGAGACGCAGATACACCCAGTGGCCAGTTTGTTAGGTACGCCAAGCTGAAACGAATGCAGTCTAATACGACTGAATGTTTTCAGTGTTGATTAACTGTGTGATCATGTGGGAGGAAGTAGTTTGACTGCATTGTTAATCAACCCAAGCAGGAACCTCCAGGTCAGAAAAGTGAAGCCTGTGCTGAATAGGGGTGTGGAAAATAATTGATTTTTAGATGCAACGCGATGTAGACTTGGACGATTCTGAATCGATTAACAAATGTCAATAATTGATTATCTAGAGGTTAATTGATAACGTAATGTTGACGGAACGAAAAAGGCGGACCGGGGAAATGAGGAAGTGCAGCTCCGGACCGTCTGTGCGGTGGACACAACAATGTGTGGTTCTCCCTGTTCGGCACAGACAGGCAGCTGTTGATTGGGTGACTGCTGCTGCTAAACTTTACACATGATCAGTAAAATAAAAATAAAAGTAAAATATTGGAAAAAATGTTCTTCATGAGGCTGGATGATTTCATCGCCAAACATAGTATTCTATGTGAACAACAATATGGTTTTAGAGCTGACAGATCAACTTCTCTTGCAATGATAGAATTTATAGAAAAAGTTACAAACGCAATAGACAGGAAACAATATGCAGTGGGGATATTTCTAGATCTCAAAAAAGCTTTTGACACTGTAGATCACTACAAAGATATGGTATTAGAGGAATTGCACTGACATGGTTATCCAGTTATCTGGAGAACAGAAAACAGTATGTTGAAATACAAAACAATAAATCAAAACTGCTGCAGGTTACATGTGGGGTGCCACAGGGTTCAGTGTTGGGGCCATTATTATTTAACCTCTATATAAATAATATATGTGTAGTATTTATATTATATTAAGTATCGCAAATTGTGGAAACCATTCTTTTTGCTGATGACACAAACCTACTATGTTGTGGTGAAAATTTGGAGAAGCTACTGGATACCATGGAAAAAGAAGTGCGTAGGATGAAGATTTGGTTTGATGAAAATAAATTAACACTGAATTTGAGTAAAACAAAATTTATAATATTTGGAAACCGATCAACTGACACAGATAAGGAACTAATGATAAATGGTATTGAACTAGAGCGAGTATCTGAAATAAAATTCCTCGGGGTAGTTATTGATAACAAATTAAGCTGGAAACCTCACATAAAGTATATTAAAACCAAAATATCCAAGTCATTGGCAATATTAAATAAAGCCAAAGACCTGTTGAATCAGGCTTCTCTAAATATGCTGTACTGCTCCCATACAGTCCCATGACTTATTGTGTGGAAGTATGGGGGAACACTTATAAAACAAATACATACCCAGTCTTCAACTTTACAAAAAAACCCCATACGAATCATACATAAAACTGCATATAGAGAACCAACAAACCCATTGTTTATTAAACTCAAAATATTAAAGTTCAAAGATCTGATTGACTACAAAACTATTCAAATAGTTTTTAGAGCACACAAAAACCAATTGCGTAGAAATATCAAAGAGCTTTTTCAATTACGAGAAAACACGTACAATTTCAGAGGAATATCAAAGTTTAGGAGACCGCTAATTCGAACAAATACTAAGATCCACCGTATAACAACCCAGCGTGTTATCCTGTGGAACAACAGCAATAATGATTTAAAATTATGTAAAAACTTATTGCAATTGAAATTTATATTTAAAAAAAGAATCCTTGATGGATGTGAGCTGGAACAGTGATTTTCTTTTTTGATCTTTATTTAGTTAAGTAAGTTACATAGTTTAAGTAGTTAAAACATATCAGTGAAGTGGGGATAGGACAAGAAAAGTTATTCTAACTTCTTCCTACCCCCTTTGAACATGACTGTTATTTGGACCATCTGCAGATGATCTTTTTTTGTTGATTGTTTATTTTTATTCAGTGTTTGTTGTTGTCTTTTAACATGTTCAATAAAGAGTTGAAAAAGAAAAAAAAAAATCAATGCGCAACTAACGTTAATGATTTTAACCAGCACACTGTGCTGCACGGTAGCGCTCAGCTAGCGTCCGCTCCTCAAACATCAAAGTTAGTTGACAGGCAGCTGTAGGTGACGGTGAAAGCAGCGGAGCAGAGGAAAAGATGAGCGCTAAGCTTCAGTCAGGCAGTAAATGTACAGATTAGGTCACAGCGTGTCCGTTAATTAAAGTCTGTCGTTTTCTAACTACTGGAAAAGTGAAGGCGGTTAGCATTAGCTAACATCTCCTCTTCAGACTGCTGTCTGGAAGCTGAGCAGGACGTTTTATGGCTGCTGTAAAGTTGTCATTCATCCAAATATCAAGTACACAGATGAATGAATTGCTGTTTCTGAAGGCCCACGGTGCTCAATACAAGATTACAATAATCAACATGTAACTACACCAGACAAGAGACAAAAACAGGATCAGATAATGAAGAAAATTCTTCTTTTTGCCTAGAAATTCCCACCCTTGAGGTGATGCATCAAGATATCGAATCGAATTGTTGACCTGATAATCGTAATCGAATCGTGAGACCAGTGAAGATGCACACCCCTAGTGCTGAAGCACCTTAAACCTGCGTCCTCTCTAGCGGCCAGCAGGGGGCGACTTAAACCTGCGTCCTCTCTAGCGGCCAGCAGGGGGCGACTTAAACCTGCGTCCTCTCTAGCAGCCAGCAGGGGGTGACTTAAACCTGCGTCCTCTCTAGCGGCCAGCAGGGGGCGACTTAAACCTGCATCCTCTCTAGCGGCCAGCAGGGGGCGACTTAAACCTGCGTCCTCTCTAGCGGCCAGCAGGGGGCGACTTAAACCTGCGTCCTCTCTAGTAGCCAGCAGGGGGCGACTCCACCGGCTGCAGAAAGAAGTGTGATTGTATGGAAGTCTATGAGAAAATGTTTCTACTTGTCAGCTGATTTATTCCCTCAGTAAACACTTTCCTGATGAGTTTCTGGTCTCAGTCGCTAGTTTC
>NC_060152.1:34153118-34158724 GCF_021292245.1 Micropterus dolomieu | reverse complement strand
TAAACCTGCGTCCTCTCTAGCAGCCAGCAGGGGGCGACTTAAACCTGCGTCCTCTCTAGCGGCCAGCAGGGGGCGACTTAAACCTGCATCCTCTCTAGAAGCCAGCAGGGGGCGACTTAAACCTGCGTCCTCTCTAGCAGCCAGCAGGGGGCGACTTAAACCTGCGTCCTCTCTAGCAGCCAGCAGGGGGCGACTTAAACCTGCGTCCTCTCTAGCAGCCAGCAGGGGGCGACTTAAACCTGCATCCTCTCTAGCGGCCAGCAGGGGGCGACTTAAACCTGCGTCCTCTCTAGCAGCCAGCAGGGGGCGACTCCAGCGGCTGCAGAAAGAAGTCTCTGAGAAAATGTTTCTACTTGTCAGCTGATTTATTCCCTCAGTAAACACTTTCCTGATGAGTTTCTGGTCTCAGTCGCTAGTTTCAAGTCTTCTTCAACACAGCATGATGTTCATTTAGTAAATTATGGTCCCATTTAGAGGAACAGAGACCAGGAAGCAGGGGAGGCTTTAGGGCGGGGCTACAAGCTGATTGTCAAGTCTCTACCAGTCAATCAGGATAGAGGCGACTCGTATCCGCTGCTCTGTGTACATTTAACCAGCGGCGCTGAAAAAGCTCATCAGGAGTCGGCTGCTCATTTTTCAGTGAGTGCGTTTTGTTTTAAGCCTGTTTGTCGCTAACTAAAATTAGCATCCCAGCTAATATCACAGCTAACGTGAATTACAGATGCACCTTGCTAACCAAGCTAGCTAGCTCCACCCTAATCCGCAAACCAAAAGGTGACGTCACGGCGGCTACGCACACTTCTTTTAGACAGTCTGTGGTCCAACCTCAGTGATATAAATGTGAACAAAATAACAGAAACACTAAGCTGACTAACTTCTTAAACCCAACTTATTTCCAGGACGATTACAAAGAAAATATCAGGAGTTCTGTCTGTCATCCGAACCACCTGTCAGGACTGACACTGATTTTAATGAGATTTATGACTCATGGCCTTTCTAACAGCCGGCAGCTCCTGGAGGATTTTCTAGATAAACACATGATTAAGTTGCTCAAACACAGAAATCTCCGGAGAGCTTTCCTGCTTCAGACCAGCTGTAAATCTCATTAGTTTAGGTTTTCTGGCTGCTGGGAGTTCAGTGACAGAGGCAGGTGATATTATTACAAAGACCTGCAAACTTATTAAATTAGATTGATGAGATACATGAACTGTAATTTAGGGACTGATCTGAGCTTCGGGATCAGTCGTTAGGACGGGAGGACGTCCTGATTACAAGGATGTTGGACTGGATTTAATGAGACACGGTGTACTGAATTTAGATAATCAGCAAGTCTCAACGTGATGGTCAGGAGTCAGCGACATTTCTGAGCATAGGTCAGAACAGATGAGGAGAGGAAGTGTTACTTGGGTGTATTACTTCTTTCACATCCTCTCTTTTTTTATTCGCCAAAATTTCTGCCTCAGAGATACTTTGACCATTTTTCAACATTTCTGGTGTTTCCACTTCATTTTTTATTTTCATTTTCATTTGATTACATGTACAACACCACAGTGGAGAAATACTCTGTTACAGGTAAAAGTCCTGCAAATGTTATTTAAGTAAAGGTACAACAGCATTAGCATCAAAAAGTAACAGAAGAAAATGTACTCATTATGCAGAACAGCCCAATTCAGAATAATATCTATTATATTATAGGATTAAAAGTATTGTTTCGTTAATGTTTTACTCACTTTAATGTTGCAGCCAGGGACGATTCTAGGATCAGACCTTTAGGGGTGCTCAGCCCCCAATGAGAATGTAGCATGCATAAAATGCCTTGCAGAAGTGGTCACTAATTGGTGGACAGTATAGTTGGGCCTACTAAA
The DNA here is from genome assembly GCF_021292245.1 of Micropterus dolomieu. Taxonomy (NCBI): domain Eukaryota; kingdom Metazoa; phylum Chordata; class Actinopteri; order Centrarchiformes; family Centrarchidae; genus Micropterus; species Micropterus dolomieu. The sequence continues at coordinate 34,156,859 of NC_060152.1, read as the reverse complement.
GAGGAGCTGGTGCAGAGTGGAGCAGGTCAGTCTTTGTGTTGAAAAGTGGTGGTGAGATCAGGGCTCAGATTAGACGCGTGATGATACATTTGGGTCTAGAGACGTGACGAAGGACAAGAACTAGACAAGAAGGGGGTCTGGGGGTCCTCCCCCTGAAGATGTTGAGCATTTAACTGGTAATTTCCTGCATTCTGGAGACATTTTCTGCTCTAATTTATGGTGGAAATGTCTGTTTTTATATGAGGGGAAGTTATATTGCATTGCAGGTTTTCTTATTGTGCAAATCAACCTTTCTCAAAGATTTGTCATTTGTTAGTTAACATTTATTGGTGCAAGCGGTTTTTCAGGAACTGTAATAATATTACTTTTCCCAGTAACTAGTAGTGTAATTATAGTATTACACAGTATTACAGTTACTAATCCAAGTAACGCTGCAGTACTGAGTTACTGACTGCACCATCCTTGGAGTGAATGTGTGACTGGGCGGCAGGTCAGCTGCACTGGACCTGATGTTATTCAAGTCAGCTGTCAACCAACAAGCTAAAGTAAAGTTAAAGGAAGAATGGAGAACGAGGGAAATGGACGTTTTCTTCGCCTCCTTCTCTGTTGCGCATGTCACACCACCCTGCGGTGCAAAAGGTTTTGGATTGAACTCGCCCAAGATGGAAAGTAAACTCCTTTGATCAGCGCCGTTCTCAATCAGAATTCAGCAAAAACGGGGATCAGGCGGAGACACAAACAGCGTCCTGCAGCGGCTGAGCTGGTCACGGATCCTTATAAACCATTAGAAACTGAAAAATGTCAGTATTTAGGGACATTAAACCCGTTTAATGTAAGAAAAGCCACATGAGACTGTAGGCTAATTGGTTGTCCCTTCTCTTACTTCTCCAAAATCTTACGTTAGAGAACAAAAAAATATTTTCAGAATATAATAATAAATTATTGTATTATTTTTAGGGTTGCTTAGATGAAACTAAGAGGGGCTTTCAGCTCCCCTAAAAATTGTCTAAAATTGCTCCTGGTTGTAGCTGGTGAAGATGGAGGTCATTTTAATCACCAATACATTGCCGGGTAGTGTATACTTTAATAATACTTGGTCATTTATTAGCTGATTGTTCTTTGTATTAACAATTTGAATCTGAAGCTGCCAGATAAATGCTGTGGAGTGAAAGTATAAAGAGTATATATAAGAGTAAGTAAAACTACCTTAAAGTTGTACGGGCTGTTTGTTAGGGAGGCTCGCCACATAACGTTTTAAAGACTGGGGAGGGAAAACTTCTACATGGTTTTATTTTGTATCTTTTCATGTTTTTTACTTTTATATATTATACCGAACTTATCTCCCACACCTACCTGAACCTCAGTGGAAGATCTTCTTCATAGAAAAACACTCCATTTACACCTGGTTTTAAAACATGGTGCCCAGACTACAAACGATCCGACCTTTGCGTTGGTATATTTAATGAGTTCTTCTTCTCCGCATTGAGATCGGATCTCTGTTCCAGAGCAAATCCTGTGTCTGTGATGAATTCTTAATTATGTGTCCCTTCTTGTAAATTCAGCAAAACTAAAACATGAAATCATTCCTTTCTTTGTATAAACATAATCAGTTTGTCCCAGTTTGTTGCCGTACTGGTGTGTAAGATGCTCTGTGACTTGATAATTTATATGCTAAACTCTAATGTGATGAAGAAGTTGTTTTCTCACCGTGCAGCTCAGACTCTGACGCTTCGCTGTCATCCTGCTCCTGGATTGGCTGCGACCCGCCTGGTGACCCGTCATCCTGGATACTGATTGGCAGGCTGTGACAGGCGCCGTCCTCTCTGCTCTCCTATTGTTTGGAGGAAAAGTGCTGATTGACTTCTTTTAAGTGGAGATGGTCTCACTTCAAACACCAACTGACTCACAGAGACTTTAAAATGGAAATATTCAGAGGAGCTGTCAGCTGTTGAGGAGGCGGGTAGCTAATTAACCTGCAAGGGGATTAATTAAACTTAATTCCATAAAGAGAAGCAGTCTGGGGAGTAAATGCAATATAACTGTAGTTAAATTCAGTGAGTATGTCTTTTCTTACATTCAGAACATCCAGGCTGACTTTCTCAAAATGGCGGCTCCTCAGTTCCCTCCTGCGGGTGTGGATCTCCTCGTATTTCTCCTCCGCCAGTTTCCTGTCGGGACAGAAACCAAATGAACGAGAGGGGAAGAATCCTCAGGACCTTGAAGTAAGTCCAAACTAAGCCAAAACCTAAGAGCCTTAAACCTGCGTCCTCTCCAGCAGCCAGCAGGGGGCGACTCCAGCGGCTGCAGAAAGAAGTGTGATTGTATAGAAGTCTGTGAGAAAATGTTTCTACTTGTCAGCTGATTTATTCCCTCAGTAAACACTTTCCTGATGAGTTTATGGTCTCAGTCGCTAGTTTCAAGTCTTCTTCAACACAGCATGATGTTCATAAATTATATTCCTGGGAATTAAAGGTAGATAATACAAAATACCAAATGCTGAATGTTTAAAAGTGATGTTGTGAGATTTTTGTGCACTATTATGATTGTACTCGTTGCATGTTGTGGGATTAACATGTGATGTGTATCTGGATAATGACAGCAGCATCACGGGTCTTTGCGTTTACACCTGCTGTTTAAATGTCTTCTCATTATCTCCACTGTCTCAATATGAAAATTAGTTAGCTGGGCTGGTTGACTCGTCAAGAAAGAAAGGAAAGTCTTCTGCATTGAATCTGTCGTAGCCAACGGCGTAGACTACAGCATTTATCCTTGTGCGTTAGTATTCTGCGTCGGTCTGCAGTTACAACACCAAAACGCTAGTTGGCGGTGCGGTATCTGTGTTCCACTGTGTTGAGTTTCTTCTTCTTCTTTGTTGGTGTAGGCTGCTACAAACACTGCGCAAGTGAAAGTGAGCGGATCCTGTTGGAGTTGGAGCAGATCGATGTTGAACAGCAGTTACTTTTAGTGAAATGACTAAAATGCAGAAAGGAGAGAGGTAGAGCGTAGGGTAGGGCGTAGGGTAGAGCGTAGGATAGAGTGTAAGGTAGGGGGCGTAGGGTAGAGTGTAAGGTAGAGCGTAGAGTAGGGCGTAGGGTAGGGGGCATAGGGTAGGGCGTAGGGTAGAGCATAAGGTAGGGCGTAGGGTAAGGTGTAGGGTAGAGCGTAGGATAGAGTGTAAGGTAGGGCGTAGGGTAGAGCGTAGGATAGGGGGCGTAAGGTAGGGCGTAGGGTAGGCCGTAGGGTAGAGTGTAGGGTAGGGCGTAGGGTAGGGGGCGTAAGGTAGAGCGTAGGGTAGGGCGTAGGGTAGGGGGCGTAAGGTACAGCGTAGGGTAGGGCGTAGGGTAGAATGTAAGGTAGAGCGTAGAGTAGGGCGTAGGGTAGGGCGTAGGGTGGTCGGCGTAGGGTAGGGCGTAGTGTAGGGCGTAGGGTAGGGGGCGTAGGGTAGAGCTTAAGGTAGGGCGTAGGGTAGGGTGTAGGGTAGAGCGTAGGATAGAGTGTAAGGTAGAGTGTAAGGTAGGGCGTAGGGTAGGGCGTAGGGTAGGGCGTAGGGTAGGGTGTAGGGTAGAGCGTAGGGTAGGGCGTAGGGTGGAGCGTAGGATAGAGTGTAAGGTAGGGGGTGTAGGGTAGAGTGTAAGGTAGGGCGTAGGGTAGAGCGTAGGGTCGGGGGCATAGGGTAGGGCGTAGGGTAGAGCATAAGGTAGGGCGTAGGGTAAGGTGTAGGGTAGAGCGTAGGATAGAGTG
>NC_060152.1:34152344-34153018 GCF_021292245.1 Micropterus dolomieu | reverse complement strand
GAAAATGTTTCTACTTGTCAGCTGATTTATTCCCTCAGTAAACACTTTACAAAATGCAGAAAGGAGAGAAGGCATCAGAGGAGATGGTCTGTACGACCCTTGAACCGGTTGAGGCAAAAGGAGGACAAGCCGGAAATGCGTGAGAGGAAATGTTTTTGCCGCAACGTGTAATTACATTTTTGGAGGGGGTAAGGCATCGGGTAGTGCGTAGGTTAGGACCAAGGGTAGAGCATAGGGTAGGGCGTAGGGTAGGTGTAGGGTAGTGCGCAGGGTAGGCGTAGGGTAGAGCTTAAGGTAGAGCGTAGGGTAGGGCGTAGGGTAGAGTGTAGGGTAGGGCGTAGGGTAGAGTGTAAGGTAGGGCGTAGGGTAGGGGGCGTAGGGTAGAGCATAAGGTAGGGCGTAGGGTAGGGTGTAGGGTAGAGCGTAGGATAGAGTGTAAGGTGGGGCGTAGGGTAGAGTGTAAGGTAGAGCATAGGGTAGGGGGCGTAGGGTAGGGCGTAGGGTAGGGTGTAGGATAGAGTGTAAGGTAGGGCGTAGGGTAGGGTGTAGGATCGAGTGTAAGGTAGAGCGTAGAGTACGGCGTAGGGTAGGGGGCGTAGGGTAGGGGGCGTAGGGTAGGGCGTAGGGTAGAGCATAGGGTAGGGCGTAGGGTAGAGCGTAGGATAGAGTGTAAG
>NC_060152.1:34148913-34152324 GCF_021292245.1 Micropterus dolomieu | reverse complement strand
GTAAGGTAGGGCGTAGGGTAGGGGGCGTAGGGTAGAGTGTAAGGTAGAGCGTAGAGTAGGGCGTAGGGTAGGGCGTAGGGTAGGGGGCGTAAGGTACAGCGTAGGGTAGGGCATAGGATAGAGTGTAAGGTAGGGCGTAGGGTAGAGCGTAGGGTAGGGCGTAGGGTAGAGTGTAAGGTAGGGCGTAAGGTAGAGCGTAGGGTAGGGCGTAGGGTAGGGGGCGTAAGGTACAGCGTAGGGTAGGGCGTAGGGTAGAGCGTAGGGTAGAGCGTAGGGTAGGGGGCGTAAGGTAGAGCGGCGTAAGGTAGAGCGTAGGGTAGGGCGTAGGGTAGAGCGTAGGGTAGGGGGCGTAAGGTAGAGTGTAGGGTAGGGCGTAGGGTAGAGTGTAGATTTGTTTCCCTTCCCCTGACTACTTCTATAAACTGAACTTGCCTTATAAGTCACTTCTGTCTCTCAGTCGTGCTTCTGGGTTCACTCCTGTTTAGTTTCAGAGGTATAAATTGGCCTTAACGATGTTTCTGCATGTAGCTTTAGCTGGGCTTGCTTGAGTCAGCAGGAAGGGATGGATGATCCAATCAGCGTTAACATCTGAATGTGTGTTTTTCTTTATCCAGATGTCCAGATCCAGATCATATGTTAGGTAAAAAAAGGGCTATCACAAGAAACGTATTTTCATCAAAGCTGTTTTTGTTGCTCCCTCATGTCTGTCCTGGTTTATCAATCAGCAGCAGTCATCAAACATCACGACTGGTAATTGTTTCTACACATCATGAGCCGCTGTGTGTCATGAGGCTCAATATGATGCTGCAGTGAGCGAGGATGAGTAAAATCCCTTCATCCTCACGTCTGTTCCTTCCTGTTGGGAAGAGCAGAAATGAGAGAAGATTCTGCAAGTGATGGAGCCAAGTTAATTTATTCCCAGTCTGTGTTTAACTGGTGTAAAATCTGTCTGCCCACCTGTCTGAATGAACACATGTTCAGGTCGTGTATCAGATGTAACAGACTGCTGTCGGCTCGTCCTCTGATGAGATTGCCGTCTGACTGAATCAGCTCTGTGTTGGCGGCGTGTCGGTCTCGTTCTGACGAGTCATTGCTGATTCAGACTACATCACCCAAAGAGGAACGATAAACTTCTAAGAGGCGCTCACAAAATGAATCTCAATTAACACAACGGCTCAGAGGGACAGAAGAAGAGTTCTGCTAACTTGTCTTGAAAACTACAGCTGGTTGGAACATAGCGGTCTATCTCTCATTTAAACAACACACAACTGTAAAGTCAGATGAAATTATAACTTAATATATAGTAAAGGATAGGCGGAGTCTGCAGAGAGGCTACACGCCAGTCCCAGACATAGACGGTATAAAAAATGTGGCGTCACCCGTTGGTTTTTGGACTAACGTTTTGAAGCATCGCCTTTGGCTTTTTGGCAGCCGCCATGTCGTTTTTTTGCAACTATGCACTAGACGCTAGTGTTGTAGTCAAGACCGCCCAAACCGAGACCAAGACCAGAGTTTATCGAGTCCGAGACAAGACCAAGACTATTAGGGGTTGAGACCAAGTTGAAACCAAGACCAGTTCCCCACATTACATGACACAATAAAATGTGGAACGAGATCATTGCTGCTTCAACAAACTGATCTGAAAAACTGATGTAAATGCTGGAGAGGACGCAGGTTTAAGTCGCCCCCTGCTGGCTGCTAGAGAGGACGCAGGTTTAAGTCGCCCCCTGCTGGCTGCTAGAGAGGACGCAGGTTTAAGTCGCCCCCTGCTGGCTTCTAGAGAGGACGCAGGTTTAAGTCGCCCCCTGCTGGCTTCTAGAGAGGATGCAGGTTTAAGTCGCCCCCTGCTGGCTGCTGGAGAGGACGCAGGTTTAAGTCGCCCCCTGCTGGCTTCTAGAGAGGACGCAGGTTTAAGTCGCCCCCTGCTGGCTGTTAGAGAGGACACAGCTTTAAGTCGCCCCCTGCTGGCCGCTAGAGAGGACGTAGGTTTAAGTCGCCCCCTGCTGACTTCTAGAGAGGACGCAGGTTTAAGTCACCCCCTGCTGGCTGTTAGAGAGGACGCAGGTTTAAGTCGCCCCCTGCTGGCTGCTAGAGAGGACGCAGATTTAAGTCGCCCCCCCTGCTGGCTGTTAGAGAGGACGCAGGTTTAAGGGACTTCTGCGTTCGCATCAGTTCCCTGACCGGAAGCTTCCAGCTTGGTCCCATGTGATACCAAGTAACTGTTGAGTTAGTGGTGTTGGTGAATTCCATCATGTGACTTATATAATATACTTACTTTAACCCAAACCAGGACGTTTTCCTAAACCTAACTAAACTGTGACTGTTTCGAAACGTTAACCACGTGTTAAATGTCATGTGACGGCGGTCAGCAGGTTCGTTCATATGATCTAAACAGGAAGTGATGTCAGTGTCCTGACCTCTGACGCTCAACCGTCTCCGAGGAGATTCTTCAGTCTGATCAAAATAACACCAGTAGAGACCTTCATCAGACGGCTGGACGTTACGGATGGTAAACTGGCCTTCAGGTCCAGATCCAAGTTTAGAACCATCCCTGATGAAAAAGGCTTCGAGTGCGACCTGATCTTTGCTTGTACAGCGCAGAGTGACATCACTTCCTGCCACCACAGGAAGTGCAGGAATCTCCAGAGAAACCTGAGGACCTGAAGAAGAAACACAGAGTTAGTCCATCAGACCAGATCCTGCAGAAGAATCAGTAGAACCTGGTACAGTGAGACTGTCCTCACAGGGAAACACCAACACAGGTTGTTTGTGCAGCACTTTATTACGACCTGTATTCATGTTTACTGTGGCAGTGACCTCTAGTGGCCGTACAACGGTAGCAAAGGAGGAAGTCAGGTGAGGTATTGTAAAGAGGCAGGAAGTCCGTGTAAGGAGGCAGGATGGATCAGACCCTGGACTTTACTCAGGAGAACCAGTCCCATGCACAGACTGTAAGAAGTGGGCATAGTCATGGTGACGTCACCCGTTGGTTTGTGGACCGCCGTTTTGAAGCCTAGAGTTTGGCCGATAGGGCGCAACAGAGCAGCACTGGCCGTGACCATATTTGAGCGAGACATTGGAGCTAACGGCCTTGTGCGGAGCTAGCTAGCTTAGCTAGATGCATCTGTAACTCAGGTTAATGGTCATTTTAACAGGCTGATAAGTTTGTCCAGAGAACAGCAGTCTGAAAACTGAATGTGCTCACCAGAGAAAGTGAGCAGCCGACTCCTGATGAGCTTTGTCAGCTGCGCTGGTTAAATGTTCACAGAGCAGCAGATACGAGTCGCCTCTATCCTGATTGACAGCTTGTCAGTCAGCTTGTAGCCCCGCCCTAAAGCCTCCCCTGCTTCCTGGTCTCTGTTCCTCTAAATGGGACCATAATTTACTAAATGAACATCACGCTGTGTTGAA
>NC_060152.1:34119032-34148813 GCF_021292245.1 Micropterus dolomieu | reverse complement strand
GCAGGTTTAAGTCGCCCCCTGCTGGCTGCTGGAGAGGACGCAGGTTTAAGTCGCCCCCTGCTGGCTTCTAGAGAGGACGCAGGTTTACGTCGCCCCCTGCTGGCTGTTAGAGAGGACGCAGGTTCTTCAGCATTGGCTTTAGTCGTTTCCCAGTTCCTGTTTGGTCCCAGTGGAGAGGAACCGATAGAAACCAGGTCAGAACAGAGTCTATTAATGTGTGTGTGTTACCTGAGTCTCCCGGCCTTCTCGTCAGCAGCCTGCAGTTTGCGGAGCCTCATTCTCTCTCTGGGCGTCATCTTCTCCACCTCCGACTTCTCTCTCAGCGTCTGCAGGTGAACCTTCGTCTGCCTGCAGACAACCACACACATACACACCTGTCAGTCATCTGGAACGGTCCAATCAAATTGCAGCAACTAAGTGTATTTAGCCAAAGTCCTTTTGGGCAAGTCCTGCCACTCGGCCGACCATCTTGGCAACGCCTCCAGGCCGCTATTTCGGACTAACAAGACCAGACTGCTATCTGAATGAATGGGCAGAGAGCCAGAGCTGCACTTTCTCTGGTCACCGAGACATAAAAACTACATGAACAGAATCAGCAGGAAAATCTGATAAAAATTGCTGTTAAAAGCAGACGATTGGCTTTCTAGCGGTAGGGGCAGGATAACCGCCATCTTTACAGTTATGGGCTTTCCCCATAGAGTTGTATTGAGAATGTGACTGAGTAGCGTGTCTCCTCTAAAATGTCTCTGATTCAGCCAAGTACTGTACTAAAGTACAATTTTATACTTCTACTCTCCTTCATCTCAGAAGATTTCATTTAAATAGTTTGAGGCCCAAAGAGGGAAAAGATCAAATATTTAACAAATAAAACGCACAGATTAGAAAAAAAAACTCTAAACCAGTAATGCTAATTCATGAATCCGAGCTTTTTTCCTTCGTTTCTTTCCTCTCCCATGAATCATCTCAGGACCCCTATGTTGAGAACCACTGGACTGAACTAGCTGACTGTGTATAAAGTAGTAAAACTAGCTCCACCTCGAGCAGCTACAATAGTGAAATTATCAGTACTAAGATTCTAATGATGTATAATCAGTAACTCTACTGCTGAACGAGTACTTTTACAACTGATATTTAAGGAGGCTACATTTTGCTAAATATATTTATATACTTTTACTTAAGTAAAATTACGAATGCAAGGATTTTACTTGTAATAGAGTATTTTTACATTCTGGTATTGGTGCTTTTACTTCTTACTAGATCTGAGTCCTTCCTCCACCTCTGTATATTCTTCTTCCTCTCCTAAAGTCTGCCAACAGGGCCGCCGCCAAAACAGAGAAACTGTAGTTTCCTGTGTGTTGTTGAAACCGACCTGCGTGGTTTGAGTTGGTTAACAATTCAACACAGCTACTCACTGAAGAGTGTGTGTTCAGAAGTAATAGAGAGTGTGTTCTTAAGAGGGCTGAGGCAAAGAAGTAGGGCTGCACGATTTATCTAATTGCAATGGCGATGTTGTCATGTGCGATTACATAACCGCAAAAAAGTGTACGATTTAATAAAACAGAGAAGGTCTGAAGCGGTCAGACAGAAAAATGGGAGAAGATAAGGAAAGTTTGTGTTCGGCTCGCTGCCATTTAACGTTTTAATGCTGTAACAGTGCCTTTTGTTGTTCAACGTTTCATTAAGCCGACGTGCCTTTAACACTAGAACCGCCAGGGTTCGTTGTATACCTATAACCGCCATAGCGGGTAAAATTTACCTGCTATAAAAATGCCGTGATTTTATGATTATTTCTGCTACATGTTGCTCCAACACACTTTGGGAAACATTTAGCACATTGGCTGTGCATTTCCTATAAACACCATCCCCATATTTCAGGCATTTACACAATGTTTATTCTATTTTATTCATTGTCTTCACCGTGCAGGTCGTTCGCCTGCGCTGCGCACACACGGCGGCTCTTTTGATGTCATCCACTCGCCGCTGTTATAGATGTTATAGCCTAGTTATATTCTAAACACAGCTTGAATTTCAATGCAGCATACAATTTACAAAAAAGACTGACTGTTGTAGTGTTTTATAGGCGGTAATAATAATAGCCTCATAATGTCGGCTAGTTTTTATTGTTCTGCTTATTTTTTCAGAATTCATCGGGCATACATAGCTACAAAAGTTTGAAAGTCCAAATAAAAGTAGGCTATTTATTCGAAAAAAAAATGATTATCATCAATTCCAAAATTCATAGTAGATTTTTACCCAACGGAAAAATGTATAGGCCTAATGATCAAAGAGTCAAAAATCAAAAAACTAAGCTACTGCAGCATTAGTTCTGATGATCATGTAGCAACACAAAAGCTATGAGCAGCGGCTTTTATGCATGTTTACTTCATTCAAGTGGATCAGCTGTCAGATAATGACCCTTCAGATGCAGAGTCAACCCAGGACACGTCGCTCAGCCCCCCCATCACACTCTCCTTCGCTCTCTGTGCTGAGCAACTGTAATGCCTGTAGTGGGAAAGGCGTTGCCAATAGCAACATAGAATGGTTATCTAAACGCGTGACATGAACAGCGCTAACATGACCCGCTGGCACTTATAGGTATAAATGCCCATTTTTTAAATCTGGCTTTATATTGATATATTTTAACAATAGGGGGCGCTATATAACACACTTTTAGGAAAAGTCAGAGACTGGGGGACTTGAATATTATATTGAAAAAAAGATACGTACAATCAAAAAACAGCCGCGTGTAAATTTGACCCGTTCGTTTGACCCGCGGTTCTAGTGTTAAGTTCAACTTTTCGTCAACCGACCAATCACAGCCATTAAAAAAGGTTTGACGTACTACAGCAAACTTTCAAATGATGAACAATATGATTATTGACAAGTTAGTCCTTAGCATCAACAAATTAGAGACCGATGTTGAGCCTTTTTCTTGCACAAAGTTTAAATAAATAAATAAAATAAAACCCCACAGAAATGAAACAGCTGTATCTAAATTTAATATTCATCCAGTGGTAAAATAGTACACAATCATATGAACTTCTAATGAATATAGTAATTAATATAGGCTATTACTGTTATTCTTACTGTGTACTATTAACTGAACATTATAGGCTACTCTTTCTTTAATGTTATAATACTATACTGATACACTGATGTGTACTAGTTCCTCCTCTGTGGATAGTGTCTCTGCAGTGGAGTGAGGATGCCAATATTTGCTCCTTCTAGCGTAGATCAACACGCTCCCTTACTTCTGTTTTACTAGTTATTGGTATAAATATTGTTTATCACTTAACTTTGTTCAAAAACACATTACAACAGTCATTATTTTGTGCATTTTCCTTAATATTCAAGCAAGTAGACATTTTTTCCCATTAAAATCAAGTCGCAATATGACTTTCTCCAAATCGTGCAGCCCTACAAAGAAGTATGACGAAGAGGAGGAAGAAGAAGAGGAAAATTATAGTGTGGGATGGTGGAGGAAGAAGAAGAAATAATGGGCAAAGATGAGCAAAAGTAGCAGGGAGAGGATTATTAAGAGCACAGCCAGAGGTGATGAAGGATGAGGAAGACAAGGAGAGGAAAAATGAGGGAGAGGAAGACCACCGAGATGTGATGGGGAGGAGGAACAAAACAGAGGAAGCAGATGAAGAAATGCAAAGTGGAGGAGAGACAGAGGAGGAGGAGTAACAGCCAGAGGAGAGGACAGAGAGAAGATGAAGAGGAGGATGAATAAACATGGATAATGAAGAGTTATAATGAATAAAAGAAGGAAGAAGAAAGATCATTGTGAAAGGGACAAGAAGAAGGAAAACAAGAGGGGAGAAAACACAACAGGAGGAGGTGCAGCGATAAAAGGAGAGGAAGAAGAAGAAAGGGAATGTAGAGGAGAGGAAAATAAATAGGAGAATGTAAATAGGGGTATGATGATAAGGAGAGGAGAGTCTTACATGTTCTTGGCGATGAGTTCAGCGTCTTTCTTTCCATCTGACGACACAAAGACAAACCTGTCCTTCATGTTCTGTAAACAGAGACGTACGGTTACTGACGGATCGTTCCATTTATAACAAGAGCGCGACATAAAGGGTATTTATAGGAAACTGCCCTCTTACTTCTGTGTTATTTTATAGGTATGCACTTTATTTGCATGTTTACAGTTTTTTTCACAGTTGTATTTGCAGTGAAAGGGGCGATCACTGTGGCTGTCTCAGCTGCGGGCGGCGCTGCCTTCTTCAGTTCACTGAGCACCAGCCAACTCGCCACCGTGTACTTCCTTTATTCTTTCAGGTGGGTAAATGTCACATAATCGAGATCTATTTAGTGTACCGTTTATAAATGGTAATATTAGTTATTTGGGCTATTGGGACGAGTCGGCATAGCTTGCCAGTTACGATGAGTCCAGTTTCACCTGTGGAAGGGAGTCAGATGTAACGTTTGCCTGACTCCACTGATACGTATGTATGTTTAGGATTTATTGTCTTGTTTTGTAGTTGACATTTTCTTTGTTTGATTTTGTTACATCCAAACGTTTAGCTAACAGAATGAAGACCGTTAGAGGCAGATCCTGAACCCTCATTGTTAATAGTCTATTCTATGTTTATTGTGAGTCTGTTATCTAACTGATTTAAAATGAAGATATTTAGGGAATGTACAGTTATTGTATTTTGATATATTGTGATTTTTGTATTATACTGTTATTTTTTAATTTTGTCATTTGTTTGTTCCAACGAAGTTCATTTGGCAGTTCCAACAAGATGTAAGTAAAACCACTGAGGACCGGCCAACTCTCCACCGTGTACTTCATTTATTCTTTCAGAGTAAATGTATTGTATGACTCGAGTCAACCTGCACTCTATGGGTGTAACACACGCATAAAATTCCTAATTCATAAAGTAACTGAAGCCGTCAGATAAAGTTAGCGCAGGAAATAGTCAGACAGGAAGTATTGTTCAGATTTTTCATTTTAATGTGTTTACATGTTGTTTGCTGGCCGACGTTATGTTAAGTCACTAAAGTCAAATAAAGCAGCTCCTCTACGTACACAACAAACTCCTCCCCCTCGTTTCCACCGGAGTGGAAGGTGGGTGGGATGGAAGCTCCGGTCATAAAAAAGTGTTTTTCCATTTGTAGGTTTAGCAAAAAGAGTTACACATGTCACCATTTTCCAGCAGACTTTCATCACAAGTCATTTACATTTATTCATTTAGCTGAAGCGACTTACAGCTGCTGCACATGTCAGAGGTCACACGCCTCTGGAGCAACGAGGGGTTAAGTGTCTTGCTCAGGGACACATGGTGGATGTGTCACAGTGGGAATCGAACTCAGGTCTCCCATCACCACCCCATGTACACATGAACAAAGGTGGTATATGGTAACACATTGAACCTGTGGGGGCTCTCACTGAGGATCTCTCTGCCTCCTGCTGGGTTTTTCTCTGAGCTGAAGAGCCACAGCTTGAAACCCTTCTCTGCTTTGATATCCCATAGTGCCACGGTGCAGAAATGCATGCTATCAGCAGAACCATATTTCAGGAGAAACCATGGCAACCGAGTTTAGAAATGTGTTATCGCTCTTTGGGTGCCCCGCGTATTCACCGGGACAAGGATCAGGCCTGCAGCTGTGATTTATGACAAACTGTGTGACAACAATATCCTGCTGAAACACACACAGTCCTCACCTTATCTGTTACTACGTTTGCGAGAACGAGAGAAAATGCATGAATATGAGTCATTTCCTGCTGCAGCTTAATGGGTAATAGGCTGTGTGTGTGTGTGTGTGTGTGTGTGTGTGTGTGTGCTCCAGATGCACACACTGCAAAAGCCACATGAAACACAAATTTGGCTCATAAGTCACCTGCTTTTAGAGCCACCAGGTGTTTAATAAGCACGTTCTTTGGACGCCATCGTGTATTCATTTAACAGCCACGTGTCAAATCTACGCCCGGTCACATGATCATTATAGCCTGACTGCCTTATTAAAAACCTCACCATCTCACTAAGGGCCCGTTTCCACCAAAGCGTTTTTTTCTGACGCCGGCCTCTTTTTTTCACTTCATGGCAACGGGAGCGCCAGCAGCGTGACGAGGCACTGAGCGTTTTTTTCCGTCACCAAGAGCTGAAAAATTTGCAACTTAGCGCTCGTCACTCACTTTTTACCCAGCTGTCCAATCACAGAAGAAGAGGGGCGGGACAAATACCACACCGTAGCAACGGTTACTATCCTGGAACAGGGCTTCGTCCAACCTCAGCTCTTGGACCAAACGGCGGTACTCGCTGAGATGTCCTCAGAGCCGGGAGCAGCGCTGCAGCTTTTGGACAAATAAACCCCCGTAGTCGGTCTGGATTCTGCTCTGACAGCGACGCCGTTTACCCGCAGGAGGAGCTCAGCGTTAACTGCTTTTAATAAATTAGCTTTTTAGTTTTTGGGATTACAGTGTTGATTATCTTCACTGGAGCTTCTCAGCAGCTTCCGTGCACATCTGGTTCCAGTGTTGTTGTTTGTGAGCAGATGATAGCGAGGTAGGGAAGAAAGAGAGCCACATGTGTATTCTGGCTTTTTGTGGAGCTTTTGCGTTCACCGCGGCTCCGTCTAACAGCCGCTCTGGAGTGAAGTCAGAGTCGCATGAATTCTGATCTGTCTGTCCAGACTAGGGGTGGGAATCTCTGGGCACCTCACGATTCGATTCCGATTCAGAGGGCTGCGATTCGATGATAAAACGATTATCGATGCATCTTGATGCATCATGTTTTCTATACAGGATCTCTGAATAATTACTAAGCATTTAATTTGCGCATTAAAATCCAGAAGAAACATCTCCTAGTTAGCTTAAAAGGACTAGTTTGCATCCCCAGTTGACTTTATTAATCTCAGCCCCACGGTCCCTCATTTCTTCAACAGCCAGCTGAAACATTATTATCAGGATGTTCAGTATGTGTCCAGGACAGAGCTGCACACCAGTTTAGTCTCAGCTTGTGCCTGATGTTTTCAACCCTTGACTAGCAGATTAGTTAGTACTGACATACAGCTGATAATTAATATTACTACATTACTAATTTAGCTAACGTTGCACAAATAAATCAATATTTTTAGCACCTTTCACGGGACCCAAGGACGCTTTCCACATAGTTACAGAACAACAAAAAGTCATTCAGGACTGAATGCCTTGGTAAAGAGCTGGGTTTTTAGTCCAGACTCTGTGGGGATGAAGGTCCAGAGGGTGGGGGCTGCGACGCTGAGACCAGGGGAGATGTTAGCTCGCGCTAACAACCTTCACTTTTCCAGTTATTAGGGAAACTACAGACTTTTATTAACGGACACACAGCGACCTCTGCTGCACATTTTATACCAGACTGAAAGTTACTGCTAATATTTTTCCTCCGCTAACTTTCACCGTCACGTTCTGCAGCTCTCTCTCTCTCATTCGCTCGGCCTCACACATGTCACCGCGCTCGCACAGATCGCCCGCGAGTTAAAATCATCACTTGCACATTGATATCAATGATTATGTGACATTTAAGCAGGGTGGTTATTCATTCTGCAGCAGCGGTGTGCCGAACACAGGGGGAACACTGCTGAGTTCCGCCTTTTGCGTTCCGTCAACATTTTGTTAGCGTTTAAATAATCCATTTTTAGACATTAATCGATCATAATCCACGTCCGCATCACGATGCATCTAAGAATCGATTTTTTCTCCCACCCCTAGTCCAGACTGAGTCTAACAAGCAACAAAGTGGAAGGTGTTAGACGTTCAAGACATAGTTAGATATTTAATAGGGGTGTGACGAGAAACTTAGAGAAGAGACAAGACTCACTAGAAGGGTCACGAGATTGAGATGAGACGAGATTAGAAACTCCATTTTTAATAGCTCCTGTGTTTCAGCAGGTCTTCTGCTCATACATACGTACACCTGGATATCCCTTGTTTAGTTTTGTTGTCACCATTTGTTTAAATAAACCTTTAATTTACCTTCTCCGTTTCCTGTGTACAATAGCAGACCCTAACAGATGTTAGTTTGCGTACTTTCCCCTCCCCCTCACAGTTTCAGTGTTTTATTTCCATACAGCCCTTCTGGGGACCCTATGATACAGACATTGGAGTGCTGTTTTCATTTCATCTATGTAAGTTGTGTCAGTCCCTATTAAAATAAATAAAAATGTTCAACCTTCATGTGTCCCTCCATGAACTTGGTCTTGAGGAGTTCTGCAGCTGACGGTCTGGATGCTGGTGGTTTCTGCAGCATCCTGGTTCAAAGAGAGACAAAACACAGCACATCAGTGTTAGCAACATGTTATGTCTTGTTTGTTTAATCTGTATGTCACGTAAAAACCACGGTTTGGGGTTAAGGGCGAGTTAGATGCTGGAACCATTTCGCTCACTGCTTCTGTGCAGCGTCTCCAGCTGGTTGCCCAACCTCGATCTCACAGTGACAACAAGACTCCAGGAGGAACTCCGCCAAAAACAACAAACTCTTGTTTTGACATTATTGGACATGCAGGTTCCCGGACTTCACACTTTCTGTGAGCTCCAGATGCATCTTCCCGATATTGGCCTCTCTCCACTGGTTACCAGTCAACACAGAGGATTTTAAGGTGCTGTTGATTATTTTTAAGGCGTTACGTCGATTGGCTCCATTGGATATTTCAGATTTCCTAATCCAGGCCTTTCAGTCTTGGATGAAAACAAAGGGTCCTTTTCGATTGTGGCCCCAAGACTGTGGAATAAACTTCACATTATTATTAAGTGATCCCCAACCACTGAGACTTTTAGGTTTTAAAACGTGTTTTTATTCTTTGGCGCTCGAGTCAGCTCAGGGACAATTGTGCTTACCCGTCTTGTTTGTGTCTATTTATTGTTGTATGTTTTATTTGATTGGTCTGTTTTTTGGCACTTTGTCCACATCGGTTTTAAATGAGCTTTATAAATATATTGACGTGACAACAATCAGTCTACCCATGTAGGTTATACACTGTAGCGTGACAAAGCGTAGTTATTTGACACAAAAGGTAACCTCCAGCGTCCGTATGAGACGCAGCTGTTTGCTAGTGCATTTATTTCCTGACTTAGGTTTAGGCACGAACTTATGTGACGGTTAACCTCTTCCTGTAAAATTCATGCAAAACGCCTCTTCAAGGCAGATCCAGAGTAAATTGAATGTAGTTCTTGAACCATTTGGAGTATCTGCCTGGTTTTGGGCTTCTCTGAAAGACAACACTCTGGAGTGTCTAACCCAAAAAGTCAGAATGACTGTAAGAGCTACTGGGATTGATTAATCTAAGTTTAAACACACTAAAACTAATAGATTTTTCATTTCTGCTTGAAAATGTTTGCTTACAAATGCTCAGCTACAGCTGGGAAACACTGTAGCAGCATAAAGCCTTACCCTGTCCAAGTTTAAATTTCATAGCAATACCATGAAAAAATATTATTTGTCTGAGTGTCTGTCTTAGCGCATTTTTTCTAAAACAGCTCCGCCCCGTGGCGGAGGCGGCTGCTGCCGCATCGCTCCGCAGCTCAACACAGACGTGCTTTTTTGCTGCTAGATCATGAACTTCCTACTTAAAGCTGGATATCGTTATTTGCAGAATTTTACTGGCTACAGGAAGTGTGAATACAAGCTATCGTAGTTGTTTACATTCAAATCGGCGTTATAATGACATACGAGCCACGACTGCTACTGGATTGGATCGTCTGGACCTTTGACAGCGTAACAACCGTTTTGTTGGAATATAATCGATCGGTGGATTAAGTTACTGTGAGGCTTCAGAGTCACGTCACTTTTGCTTGTCCTGGTTGGTCTGACAGAGGCGCTGATTGGACCCGCTGTGGTGACTGTATCTTGAAATGTTTGCATTGGTCGAATCACGAGGATTTTAGCTTTCAAACGGTATGAACATATGAGTATGAAGTTAACATAGCAGGACCTGACGGCCTGTGGGCGGGCCGCTGGAATGTTAAGAGCTAGCTTGCAACTTAGCAACCGGAAGCGCTAAGTAGCTACCAGTGTTTTCGCCCGCCCCAGGCGTCATATATAGACGCGCCTGGAGGCGTCTCATACACGCGCCGAAGGTTACCTCTTACGTCAAATAACTACGCTTTGTCATCCTTTCTCAAATCGTCTGTATATGACGCCCTGAGATGAGAACGGCTCACTGTTCATAGGCTGCAGTCTGGTGTTTGTTTTTAAAGACATCTGCTGTTAGCCATCCTGGCGGCGTGACTCTGCGGATATCGTAGTAACGTGTGACTGAAGCCAATAATCCAGAGGGTAGACATTTGGATTCAGCCCATCTGTCAGCCCAGCTTCCTCTGAGGAAAAGTTTTTTCCTGCCTGTGTTGAGCTCAGTGTTTGCTTTCTTTATTTGCATATTAATAATTCAGTTCCTTGTGAGTTGTCTGACTAAAACAAACCCTCAGCGGCTTCACAGTGAAGCCAGTGTTGTCTCCCCCTCACCTCTGCATGACAGAGTTCAGGTCCTGAGAGTATCCGGCGGGCAGCGCCGGGGTTTCTCCTTCCACGATCTTCATCAGCACAGACAGGAAGTTGGGACCCTGGAAGGCGTGAGTCAGGGAGCACATCTCGTAGAGGAGGCAGCCCAGAGCCCTGCAGGTCAACACATACCAGGAACATCAGTTTCTGTTCTTAAAACTGCTGTGAAGAAATGCTCTGTGCACCAATCACACGTCTAAAACACTCAAATGATTAGTTTGAAGCAATAATCAGTTTCTCTGATCAGCGTAAAACTGAAATCAGAGGTGTCACCTGATCAATGTTCTGTTCTCTCTCTCTGTTAGCTCTGTGTTTGGTCTCCACCCTTGGTGTTGCCAGGTCATTTTTCCGGGTTTTGACTTTAGCCCCCCGAATGTAACTCAAGAACAACATCAAAAATATTTCGTATTAATGTAATAATCCTCATGACGCAGCCTGTCTCGCAGGAGGCTACTCGCTTTGAGGCTCATGTAACGTGACCCCCCCCACACTGACATCGCAGTCACAGGGTCACACACAATTTTCGGATTTGGTCAAAAAAAATACAGGGCGTTGGTCGACCCCCCAGGCTGCAGGAGGCGCCGTCAGCATTAACCACAGAAGGGGGCAAAACCACAAACATGTTCACCCTTCGCCTCCATCATCCTGCAAATTTTTCTACGGTAGAGAGAGGAAGTTGCAGTTTGCTCGCTGTGACACGGGAAACATTTAGGTTATGGTAATGTCGTAGCTACGTTATCGTGACTTGACAGTATTTTCTGTCTCCTGCTTATTCAGGCAGCTTCAAAGAAACGAGAGCGCAGTTAGATAAAGTGTCGTGTCGTGAAAATCTGATATCCTGACAGCTCTAGTCTGAAGTCATCTTCTCCGTAGAAACATCTGATGGATTCAGCTTCATGTTTGTTAACCCTTTCACGCATAGTGGTCACTACAGTGGACAGCTTTTCGAAAGCCGCTTACCTGTATGGGCCGGTTCTGATAGTCTAAGTTGCACATCAGCCACTACAGTGGATGCTAGTGTGTTATGCCACACACTGCCACCCTCTGGTAAGCCGTTGTAAGTGCAACTTAAATTTGTCAAAACCAAATGGCCGACGGCCGATCAAGAACACTGTGCAGCTCCGGTAAATCTTGCCGTTCCTCCAATTATAGGAGACCCCTGCAGGTAAATCAAATTTGGTAACAACTAAGGAGTAATACGATTGTTAAACTTTCCAATAGGGCTGTGCCCGACTAAGGATTTTCCGCTTTAATCTTGAAAAGCTGCAGAGCTGCAGTCTCTTTTCATTCAACTTACACAGTAAATTTCCAGCTACACTGAGGCTTTTGAAGATCTCTCTCTCTCTCTCTCTCTCTCTCTCTCTCTCTTCTCCGGTCTTGTGCAGTTTTTGCCGTGCTGCACAGCTGCATGCATGTCGTGGTTCCTCATGGGTTTATTTCAAGTAGCGGCTGTATAGAAATTATAATATTCTTTATGTGGTTCATCAATGGTGATAAATTATCCGAAAGTCCCGCGAGGTGCGGAAAACTCGGCACAACACCAGTAAAGCTGGAGCTCCTTCTCTTCAGCAAGTGTTCCTCTTCTGCCACTGCGCACACACACGCTACGTCATGTGCACTGACGAACCAGGGTTAGGGTTACAATTTGAATTTATTCACGCACTTTAAAAACATTTACTAAAAGTTTTTTTCTTTTTACATGTTTATTTACATCATTAAACACTGAAATATCGTAATAGGCTGTATATTAACTTACTGGTAAAAAAACTGGTAGTTCTATGTAAAATCAGATGTTGAGCACCCCCATATCGCCTAAATGGTGTGATCCTTGTTTCACTGCGAAGCTTCGACTGTGAGATTGACAGTCGAATCAGGCTCCGCCCATCGAAGCATCGAGACTTTGACTATTCAGGGTCTAAGTATTTCCAAGTATTGATTTTATGTTTTTGATGTGTATGTTATGTAATTACGAACAATCATTTGTCTACTAAACTGGACATTATGCATCGCTGGCTGTATTTAAACTACAATAAACTATCACTGAGACTTTCTTGAAAATACTTCATGTGCACTAACTTTTTTGGACATAAATCAATGGATTTATGTTACACTTGCAGGTTTTGTAACAAAAACCATATTTTGTGCAGATTAGTTCCATTATGTGAGTAAAATTTAGTGTCTTGCAGCAAGTAATAGAACGGTATTCAGGACGGTGGAGCCAATTCCATCACATTTAAGTGAGGATAATACCTTGATGAATGGCTGCCACAAATAGGAGAAACCTCAATTCTAGTTTTCTTTGGCATGCAGAAAGTGCAATAAAAACCCAGGAATAAAATCCTGAGAAGCTTTCATAATTCATGCATGAAACGTTGAGCTGTGGACACAACAAGGCTGCAGAATTCCTCGAGACCAAGTTCATGGTGGGACACATGAAGATTGAACATTTTTATTTATTTATGGTTTATTTTAGTAGGGGCTGATATAACTTACATAGATAAACTGAAAACAGCACTCCAACGTCTGTATCAGTGTGTTTAGCAGTTGTTTGGGGGAACTATGACGGCAGAATCTTTACAAATCAAACAACCTGTCCACGTTCTGCCACGGTGCAGACACAGGAAACAGAGGTACTTGGCCCAGATGGTGACATCAAGGTAAAGCTTGGGGTATTTATTGGCATAAACAGTGACATTACAGCTGAGGTGAAGGTTGGCAGTCCAAAAAAACAACAACAACAACAATGAAGTGGTAAAACCGCACACGGAAGATCCAGCAAGAAACCCCAGGAATAATCCAGAGACACCACAGAACACACAGGTAAGAGGTAAGCAGGGCGGAGATAACGAGACACAGGTGAAACACATTAGAGCAGGCGCAAACAATCAACCCCTGAAACAGAAGCAGGGGAGGTCCAGACCAACACCCCAGGACCGTGACACAGTCCATCGATCTGCATTAGCTGCAGTCTGATACTAAAATGAGCTCCTGCAGCACCTCTGGACTCAGTTCCAGGTGTTTTTACACTAATAAACGAGTAAATCCTTATTAAGCAACCTCAACAGCAGTTTAATAAAAACAAACTGCAGCGCTGCGATGATCTGTGTGGTTTGAACGAGGGCAGTGAGGAGGCAGCCGCTGATCTGAGGTTTGATTAAAATGCAGTGAAGCTTCTCAGCTGCGCTCTGACTCTTATCTCGGAGTTAAACCTCTTTGCTCTGTTACAGCATGAAGATTGAAGATGGCGGGGTGCTGCACGGTAAAAACTCTGTACAAGACAGGTGAATGGGTAGAGAGAGAGAGAGAGCTCAACAATAAGCCTCAGTTTAGCTTCGGCTCGCAATGGCCCCGCACAAAAACACACATGATTCGACTATCAGTCGACTGTAGGCAGGACTTGGCGATTCTGATTCGACTATGTAAATCCTTAAAATCATCATGGACTCCACAAACAACAGACTGGACGCAATAACTAAGGATCTACAGGACATAAAAACAAGCTTGCAATTTACACAAAAAAGACGTGGATGATATTAAAACTGATGTCGCTAAAATGCGACGCCATGCAGTCAGACATCTTTAAAGTTTGTGACAGTTTACTTGCTGTCACTGACAAAATAGAGCATTTGGAGGGTCGATCCAGGCGTAACGACCTCGTTTTTGAGGGAATAGAGGCGGCACCAGGAGAGATCTGGACGGAGGAGAATGTGAAGAAAGTACCGGCAGAGAAATTACAGCTACAGCGAGGGATTGAAGTGGAGAGGGCCCACCGTACAGGGACACCTGGGGAGACAGAACAAGGCCAATTGTGGTGAATTTTATGAGGCACAAGGACAAATCTGCCACATTACAACGCACCAAGTCTCTGAAAGGATCCAAAATATTTATCCACGAGGATTTCACGGATACGGTGAGAAAGGGAAAGGGGCGATGATGCCTTTCTACGACATGACAGACTGATCATCCATCCCCGGGCCAGTCCGCCAAAATAGACAAAAAATATTTAATCTCCCAACCAGGTATGCTGAATCGCTGAAGGGTCCATGGATATACTAAACAGGATTATCAGTAAGAAAGAGCACGAGTCTAATTATCCCCAGTTTTTCATTGGTAATGAAAAAAAAACATTGCTAACATGGAGGATGTGGTCAATAACTTTAATAAATATTTTGCAAATGTTGGACCAGATTTAGCTGGAAAAAATTCTTCTCCACAGATAATCAAAAACAAATATGATAATCTTAATAAAAGAAGTCAAAGTTCAATGTTTCTTCAAGCAACAGAAGGTGTCAACATAGAGTATATGAAATTAAATTCCTTGGAGTGATTTGCTGGAAATCTCACATAAAACGTATCAAAACAAAACTGTCTAGAAGTATTTCAGTTGATCATTAAACATTAATATTTGTACTAAGCAGCTTAGAAGCAGGTAAAGTGGCGACCCCGCGGGGTTTAAGAGGTTTTATACATCCAAAGAACTCCTATAAAAATCAGACCAGGCGTTTAATGGAGACCTGCGTTTATTTGTCTAAATGTGTTCCCACAGCAGGCCAGTAAAGGAGGTAGGCGGCTGTTTGGGACTCGGATATTAATTGAGGTTTTACGGTACGCGTCTTTATAAATGGTAAATGGACTGTACTTAGCATTTGTACACCACATGTCACATTCACACCGACGGCAGAGCCTTCAGGAGCAGTTTGTGGTTCAGTATCTTGCCTGAGGACACTTCGATGTGTTTGGACCAGAGTATCGAACCTCTAAGCCACAGCCGCCCCGCTGTCTTATGTTATGTCTAATTCTAACACCTTTTTAAGGAGAATATTAACTGTAAATAAAAAATACAGATTAAATGATTTTAAATGTAGAGGGAAGTACCATTTTTCAGCCCTGAGTTTTGTCTGCAGGTGTTCCTTTAAGGCTGTACATGACTGTAACCTGAGGGGCAAACCGCAGGGCCAAAAGTAATTGACCAAGCACCCGCTGCTGCTCGTTAAGGTAGCTGCTCTGAAGGAGACTCAGATGAGTGTATATTTTTATAAGCTCATTATTTGAATCTCTTCTCTCTTCTGGACTGTAAGAGGACGATGTTCAGGGAGACTCACTTCATATATCATGTGGATTTTTAGGATTATGAGAACAAACCTGACATTTTGTCATGATGATGTTGCTAAAAAACATTTTGGCATATTGTCCCAGTGAGCATTTTTGTCTCACGCCTCTGGAACGACCAGGGGTTAAGAGTCTTGCTAAGAGACACATTGGTGGATGTGTCACAGCAGGAATGAAAGCCCAAAGGCATGTGCCGTATCCACTTAAAGCTTAAAAAATAAAGAAGGAAAACTTAACTAAGTTGCTGGTTTTCTCTGCCTTCACTGTTTTTGTTTAGTTAATTAACAACCTGCTTCACTTTCTGCCGTCTCCTCCATAATTACCTCCGTCTGTTTATTGGCTCACTAACAACCAACACAGCATCCGTCAACTCAGTAAGAGTTTGTTATTCTGCTTTCTGTTTCTTTACTAATTATCTGCATGAACGAAAACCGGATCTATCATTCAGTAAGTATTAATTAAGCACACGTTTCTGTTCCATTAATAATGCTTTAACATGCGTCTGTCAGTTTATTAGATATCACTGATCCACACTAATTACTATCTACAAACCCTGTCGTACTAACGAGGCCGGAAGACAAACCTCAGAGTTCAACATCATTTGGCATAAAGAAAAGAATAAATACTGTAATAAGTCTACAGTGTGGCTCGGGCCTCCTGCAGGCTGCACCGTTCAGTACAGACACATTATGAAAGTGACAAACAACATCCTGACTATTTCAAAGTTTGTTCCGATGCTGCTGCTGCTGAAGGAGTGATGCATGTAAAAAATCCCATTTTCAGGACACTGTTTTTCCAAGATAATTCTGTAAACATCCAAAAAACTTTACAGAACTTTATTGTAAAGGTTGTCAACAATGTTTTTATGCTTGTTCACTGAACCAAAAACAATCAATGAACATGCACCTGTGGAGCAGTCGTTAAGACACTAACAGCGTGCAGACGGTAGGCAGTTAAGTTATAAAAACTTAGAACCCTAAAGAGACCTTCTGTACTGACTCTGCAAAACACCAGGAGGCGTGAGGACTGCAAATGTGGCCAATAAAATGCAATATCCGTACTGTGAGACGCCTGAGACGGCGCTACACGGAGACGGGAAGGACAGCTGAAGTCCAGAAACTTTAGTGGCACACAGGGAATGAGAGTAGCACCCGCGGGTAACTTGGTGGTAGGTGAAATCGTCGGGCCATCCGCCGCTTTGACGGACAGGAACAATGCAATGCATTAAACACGAGAGGCGTCACTTTTATTTTTTATTTTCGTTGGCCATCTTTTGAATTGGACCTCCAACTGAGTTTTTTTTGTTTGCTTACTGGGAGACAGAAAGATGGACTCCTGGGAGATCTGAACAGAGATAAGGACGCATTACTTGGTGGTTCAACTGTGGGTTTTGTAGTGAGCTCTTCCTGTATAACACTGTGGTGAACTGCGATACTATATCATTATTTAATGCCATGACTTCACTCAAATCATCTTTCTCATATTATTAAAATTTGATATTTCTTCTCCACCATTGCTCATAATAATAATTCATGCATCACCTGATTTCATCCTAACACAGGCCTGACCCACAGGAAAGAACAGTGGATATTTAATCTAGCTAATATTGTGTTGGTCAGACTGCACGCTGAGAGCTTAAAAATTAATCGCATATGAAATAGAAACATTGGTAAAACAAAATCGCAATTAGATTATTTTCCAAATTCGTTCAGCCCTAATAGTGTGTGTGTGTATATATATAGTAAGTCAATTTAAATCTGCTATAATCAGAAATCTGCCGGATGTCGCACGGCTCTGGAGCTACTAGGGGTTTAGTGTCTTGCTCAGGGACACATTGTAGTGGGATTTGAACTTGGGTCTCCCGCATCAAGGGCATGTATCCACTGCTCCATCGCCAAACCTTGACCTTTTCCTAAACCCAACCAAACTGCAATGTTTCACAACATTAACCACTAGTTTTATTTTGAAAGTCTAACCGGACGTTGCACATTAATCTTGCTAACTTGACCACGGAGCCCTACGCGTACAAAAACGATGCTAAATGCTAATGTGAAGAGTCGGGACTGAGAACGTGTTGCGATTGGACGACATGATCAAAACACCCACACGTTGAAGAAGGAAAATGTCAGAGATTACTGAAAGTATGATAGCTGAACTTCTGTGAGGAAACCTTCATCACTTTCTGCTGGTAATTACCTCCTCCTCATCCTCCTCTCTGATCTGTTTTTCACTAATTACAACAGCTGACCTCTGGCTGCTGTCAGCACTCAGTGTGTTAACAAGGTGTGTTAACAAAGGTGAACTCCTTCATCAGGAAACTTGATTAAAGTGACCTTTGACCTCTCGGCTCGGTTCGAGTGGATCCTTTGCTGGGAAAGTTTTTCACCTGTCAGAGTCGATGTTTCTCCCACAGACGAGTCGAGGACACTGAGGTCTGTTTGGTTTGTCTGTAAAACACTTGTGGTCAGATTTAACACCCAGAATAAAGAGTATTAATTTGTGTGTGTATTCTAAAATATTGCACGTGTAATTGTAGTACCTGTTACGGGTGATCAACTAAGAAATATTGCGTAGATGACAACAGGTGCAAACACAGTGGAGGCGGCAGTATTTATGAGGATTTTGTGTGTTTTAATGGTTTCCGCCATGAGAGTCTGGAGGGAAAGCAGCCACTGCGTAAAAACCTTTGTTGGTTTCATTCAGTGGAAATCGTCTGAACCTGCCCGTCCTGCCTGAGACTCCACTATGTACTTCGGACAGCACCCCTGAAAAACTGCTTTGGGAAACCCCAGCAGAAACAGATCCAGCCAGAGGGAACGACCACCGACCGTCCGCAGCGTGCCCGGTCGCTCCTCGACCTCCTGGCCCTGCCTGTACGCCCCATTCCCTCTCCGATACCTCCAACGGGTCGTGTCGCTGCTACGACCGGCGCGCTGTGAACAGCTGGTGGGTTATTAAATTCAATTCATATAGTTCATCAAATAAAATAATTGTATTTCTATATATTGGATACAGAATAATATTATTTAATATTGTTAATTTCTCTTTGTCTTCTTTCGTCACGGCTGTGTCTCCTTCTCCATCGATAACAGCAGCATCTCTGCAACTTCCTGTCAAACGTATTAAATACAGATGCTGTTGTTATACATGTCAGAGGTCGCACGCCTCTGGAGCAACGAGGGGTTAAGTGTCTCGCTCAGGGACACAATGGTGGACGTGTCACAGTGGGGAACTGAACCCGGGTCTCTCACACCAAAGGCATGTAGCTTATCCACTGCATCAGTACTGGTACGCTGCTGTCACCGCCAGGGACAAGGGCAGGCTGCAGCGCATCATTCGCTCTGCAGAGAAGCTGATTGGCTGCAATGTTCCTTCTCTTCTGGACCTGTACGCCTCCAGGACTCTGAGGCGAGCAGGAAAGATTGCAGCGCCACTGTGTGTTTTTACATATTCATGTTCACAGGATTTTTTTTTAAATCGAAGGAGGAAAAATTATAAAGATTCCTGTGCACACGTGGACGAGGCCTGAGTTGCGTCCCACCACTGATTAAATCGCTGTCGCTTCAATTAGTTTTTTACGGCTTTAGAGTAACTTTAGCCGCTGCTGTGACAGAGAAGAAACCCTGGCGAGGTCACAGAAATCTCGCTGACGTTGTTACACTGTGGGAGGAGTAAAGATTTAGTTTTCATCTTAGAACGTGAGAAATTAATTTACACCTTTTCAACATCTGGCGGTTATGAGTTTTAAACCAGAAACGATCAGATATACTGAGTGTAAATCTTTTCGACTTTCTCTCTCCTGAGCAGGTTTGTCTCATCCTTCACGTCAGCTGTTTCTGCATGTTTAACAAGAACGAACGTCTGCAGCCGCGGCCTCGACCTCGGGAGTAAATGAGCAACACGCCTGCAGACAGATTCGGAGACGTTAACACTTTCAGGAGATAAACTGCACACGACTGCCAGCTGGTACTTGCTTTCCTTCCTGCAGCAACAAAAGCTAAATGAATTCCTGCTCTTCACCTGCAGGAGTCCAGTCATCCTTCCCATGATGCACCTGTTCGCCCTCCAGCTCCAGGCCATTCTCATCAGAGGAAAACAAAAGCTGTACTCGTTCTACAAAAGCTGAGCTCACCAGATGTCGGACTTGGAGTCGTATCCCTGGTGGTTCAGCACCTCTGGGCTCATGTAGTACGGCGTCCCTGTGAAGGTAGTGGCCAGGTCACATGACCCCATCAGCAGGCAGGAAACGCCAAAATCACCTGACAGCAGCATGAGGAAAGGTCATTAAATGTGCAGGTTTGATCCTCTGCAGGCAGGAAGCAGGTCACCTGTGTTTCAGTCTGTCTACTTCTACTGCATCTCAGAGGGAAATACTTTACTTTTTACTGCACTACACGTATCTGAAGCTTTAGTTACTTTGCAGATTCAGATTAATAATTCAAAGTAGTACCAACAAACAAATTGTGATGCGTTACTATCGGTTAAGATCAGACTTCACTGATCCACAGGCAGCAACATTTAATTAATGCACCACTAATTATAAATTCAATAATATTATCTATATTATTCTGAAATGGGCCATTCTGATGTTATGAGTACATCTTAGTACTTCAAGAGTATTTGGATGGTAATACTTTTGTACTTGTGAGTAGTATCCCAAGTATTTGGGATGCATGACTTTTACTTGAGTATAAAAAATAAAAATACCTGTTATTTCTACTTTTACTTAAGTTAAAAGATCTGGGTACATCTTTGTTTATTAAAAGTGTAACGTTACAGCGTGTCTACTCTCGGTTAATAAAGTTAGGAATAAATATTATTATTATATTATATTAATATTAGTATTCATAAGCACTCGTTTTGGGCACCACCTGAAGGCCTTCAGGCCGCCCTAGGTATGGCTTGATGATTGAAGATTTTACAATTCTTTACTAGTGATCAGGTATTTAAGTAATTGCTTAATTATTTTAAATCAATTCAATCAATCAGTCAGTCTCATATCTTATCCGCTGCACCATCGCCACCACTCTAAGCTTTTTATTGATTATTTTACTGAAACATGCGGGACGGTAATATTTCCTGCAGCACTTCTGAACAAAAGTATCAGACTGAATAAATAACTCGCAGGCTTCTTTTGTTCTCACATGAGACACTGGAATTTAAAATCAGAGAGCTGTTACTGTAGTGCTTCAGCCTCCTGCTGAGTTTAAAGCACCGAAACTTCATCTTTTTCTATCACTACTAAGTGGTAATAACAAGAAAAACACGTCACGACAACATAGAAATATCATACAAGCATCACATTTAAGGAAAGTTTATGTTTTATTTTATTGAATCGTCATGTTTGATCAGGTTTCATTGGCCGGCTGACCTGTCACATGCAAGTGTGAGCGCACGGGTCCACTGGAGCGTACAACGTGACGCGTGTGCATGCTTCTGCAGCGCGGGTGAAGGCAGAGAGAGAGAAATGAAAAGCGAAGAGAGTCAGAGGAGAGAAAGAAAAGAAAGGACAGAAAAGTAAGAAGATGAGTCGAAGGGGAAGCGTATCAGGAACCATCACAGTATATTCATGATCAATATCACATTTTCTCAATATTGTGCAACCCTACTGGATATTTTGTTAATAGTTAGAATAAATATTACAAACTTTATCAGGGCTTTTGCTGCAGTCTCTTGTGATTGGGCCCAGACTTTGGGCTTTTCCTGCTGCTACACTTCTTGATCCTGACAGCGAGTATCTTTTTGTCGTGAGCTCACAGAGTGGAAATAATTTAGTACAAACAAACTTAAAAGGTTCAGTGTGTAAGCTTTAGTGGCCCACGGTGCATTCAGGCGCTCCTCTGATGGTCCCATTTGTGAAGTTGTTCTTCCCACTTCAGTGTGTGTTCAAGTGCTCTGAAGTCAGAATGTGGAATCAACATGGACGCTGCTACAAAGATGTGTTGGATTAACATCAGAGCAGATAAACACACGCAGACATCTATCTTATATATCAATTTAACACTAGAACTCGCCAACGGGTCAAATTTACACGCGATTGTTTTTTGATTGCATGTAAATTTGTTTCAATATAATATTCAAGTCCCCCAGTCTCTGACTCTACCTAAAAGTGTGTTATGTAGCGCCCCCTATTGTGATAAAGCCAGATTTTTTAAAAATTGGGCATTTATAACTATAAGCGCCAGAGGGTAAAATTTACCCCCATAGAGAATACAGTCATTTTCACGCTGTTCGTTTAGATAACCATTCTCTGTTGCTATTGGCAACGCCTTTCCCACTACAGGCATTACAGTTGCTCAGCACAGAGAACGAAGGAGAGTGTGATGGGGGGGCTGAGCAACGTGTCCTGGGTTGACTCTGCATCTGACGGGTCATTATCTGACAGCTGATCCACTTGCATGAAGTAAACATGCATAAAAGCCGCTGCTCATAGCTTTTGTGTTGCTACATGATCGTCAGAACTAATGCTGCAGTAGTCTAGTCTAGTTTTTCCCTGTGTTTTCAGGTCCCTTCAAGAGGGCGTGCGGCTCCCTCATGCACTTTTTGACCTGCGGAAGATATACAGTTTTCCAGCACTATGTGTAAAAGTGATCATATTATACATTTTTCCGTTTGGTAAAAAACTACTTTGGAATTGATGATAATTTTTTCTTTTGAATAAATACTTTTGTCCGAAAAAACAAGAAGAACAGTGTAAACTAGCCTACGTTATGAGGCTATTATTATTATCACCTATCAAACACTACAATCGTCAGTCGTTTTTCTAAATTGTACGCTGCGTTTAAATTCAAGCTGTGTTTAGAATATAACTAGGCATATAACTATACAACAGCGGCAAGTGGATGCCATCAAAAGAGCATAATGAAAAGAACAGAATAAAACATTCTGTAAATGCCTGAAATGTGGGGATGGTGTTTATGGGAAATGCACAGCCAACATGCTGAATGTTTGCCAAAGTGTGTTGGAGCAACATGTAGCAGAAATAATCACAAGATCACTGCATTTTCATAGCGGTTATAGATACGAACCCTGGCGGTTCTAGCTAAATCCACTTCTGAGAAGTTTTGAGGCGAGAAATCAAACGTGTAGATATCGAATATTGACAGTTTTACAAAAAGTGATGGCGGATCAAACATGTGCTTGAACTTTTTCAGAGTTGAGGAGACAAGAAACAAAACTCGGAAACAGAAAACATGGACCAACAGAGACCGGGGAACAGAGACAGGACGAAGCAGCATTCAGGACAACACTCAACAAGGAACAGAACAGAAATAAAGAAAACACCAACACACCACTAAACACTAGCTGACCGATAATAACCAGATAAATAATAAACAGATGCCGAACTGATCGACAAGTAAACACACAGCGAACTAAACTCTACGGATGACAGAACTAAAAAGTCGATACAAAACCCAAACCTCAGAATCAAGAACCCAAAACCCAGAAAAAGAGAAACCAAAATCCAAACACAGACAACGTCAGGACAGGATCGTGACACACACCCTGTGGTGGTCAGGGTAAGAGGAACATACTGTCAGGAATAGTTAGCCAGCGAGATCCAGTTAGCGAGTCACACAGACCTCTGCAGCCAACACAGCGGACGAGTCCAGCAGCAGCTGAACGATACCGTTAATGTTCGTACCGCTGTTATTCTATCATTACAGTCTAAAGTTATAACCTCAATCAAGAAACATCTGGCTCGTGATGTAACGTTACAGAATATTCTTTGGAACAAATAAAATATACAACAACAACAACATGCAAAGAACGGACTTGTGTTCTTGGGGAGAGCGTTCTTGCTAGTCGTTCTTGGAAGAATAAACTTGCAATGTCAGGAGCACGCAGAACGCCGCTGACGGTTTGAGACGGTGCGTTCTTCCTGGTATTGCGCAATACCCCCAAGCACAGAGGCCTCCTGCAAATACTGTGACCACAACTCTGCTGTACACTAACAATGTAATGTCTAATATATTAATAATAATAATAATAATAATAAAGCAAAGATGGTCCTCTTTCGTACTATTTCTGTTGGTTCAAGACCAGATGTTTCTGGACATCATCAACTTGTCTCTTGATTTAAGTTAAAACCTCACAAAAGTACTCAGAAAGTAATGACAGTAATGACAGAATAACAGCGGTACGAACGTTAAAACTATCTGGACTGTTGGCTACAGGCCTGCGTGTCTGAGGGCTCTGTGAGCTGACCGGTCCGCTAGCTCCCCCCGCTGACGGTTGAGGAGCGTCACAACTCGTTTGAGCACATTTTCGATTCGCCATCATTTTCACTAAATCTGCTGATATTCGACATCTAAACAGCCGATTTAGTGATGAAATAGTAAAAAACATTCTGTTGTCGGCCTCTCTCAGCTTCTTTCAGCCCCTCGCTGGGACATCTGTGCCGACAAGTTCACACAAGTTACCAACAGATGCATCCTGGGTAAAATGGGCGTGTCAAGAACACTTCCGGGAATTTTAACCGTTCTTGCCAAAATGCAAAGTTGTTTATTGGGACAGAACTTGGACGTTTCACAAGAACACAGATTGAGAAAGGCCCATTGCTTTATTATTATCACCTATCAAACACTACAATAGTCAGTCGTTTTTCTAAATTGTACGTCATCACGTTTTGTGCGCGGTGGCTTCTGGGACCAACCGTATATAGAAGTTCAATTTCCGTCAGGTTTGTCTGCGGGCTGCAGCTGGACCCTTCTCGGCCCCGCGGTGTCTGTAGATACAAATGTGTCGTTCTATGGTAAATTAAAAGCAGGTCTTTATACACCGCCCT
Source organism: Micropterus dolomieu (assembly GCF_021292245.1). Lineage (NCBI taxonomy): Eukaryota > Metazoa > Chordata > Actinopteri > Centrarchiformes > Centrarchidae > Micropterus > Micropterus dolomieu. The sequence goes on along the minus strand of NC_060152.1, from coordinate 34,124,429 downwards.
GCGATGGACTGGCGACCTGGACAGGGTGGAGCCCGTCTTTTGCCCAATGTCAGCTGGGATTGGCTCCAGCCCCCCCGGCGACCCTGTACGCAGGATAAGCGGTTGACGATGGATGGATGGTCTTTATACACCACTGAAAACACAGTTATGGATATTATGTTGCATTTCTGTCTATAAATGCTCCTGAATATTTCCCACTGTACCTTTAAATGAAAACTAAAATTGAACACAGTTTTGGTGCTGCGAGCTCAGAGGCCACGAACGTCCAGCAGCATGTTCCTCTGTGTCTCTATGTTTAGTCCGCAGCCTCTCTGGTGAGTAAACTACAAACTTCCGTTAGAGTTTGGATCCAAAACTGCAGCCAGCAGCAGCAATCTGCTGAGTTCACACTCCAGAAATATCTGGCTGCCGGTTCAGAGCGGACTCGTTATTAACTGGAGCCACGTTTCTATTTATGATCCTGTTTTCAGATTGTTTTGTTGTCAGCGAGAGGGAGTCTTTGAAAGCAGCACGAGGGGGTCCGTAACAAACCCAACACACACACACACACACACACACACGTATGTTCGGCAAACAAACACAGAGGAAGTCCCATGAGCCTTTGCAGCAGCAGCCTTAGAGGAGGAAACTCACCGATTTTAACGAGGTTTCGTTTCAGGAAGACGTTCTTGGCCTTCAGGTCCCGGTGGAGGATCCGCCTGCAGAGAGCAGCAGTCAAAACGTTTACTGATTGATTCACTTAATTGTTGTTTGAGTGATCGATCATGTGATCAGCGCAGCTGTTTGGCTCCATTCCTCCTATTGACTGCTTGACCTTTGTTCCCATGGCGACCGTGTCCCTACCTTTCATGCATGTAGTGAAGGCCGAGCAGCAGCTGGATGAGCCAATCGATGACCTGCAGCTCAGGGAGGCTCCGCCCAGCTCGTCTCACCTCCTCCAGTTTACAGTCCAGATCCCGATCCTGACAGAGAGAGACGTGGAAATGTGGTTAGTTCAGGTTCCTGTAATGACCTCGGGACGGTGGAGCGTCTGCGGTGAGTTCAGGCGTCTGCAGTAACGGCGGGACGGTGGAGCGTCTGCGGTGAGTTCAGGCGTCTGCAGTAACGGCGGGACGGTGGAGCGTCTGCGGTGAGTTCAGGTGTCTGCAGTAACGGCGGGACGGTGGAGCGTCTGCGGTGAGTTCAGGTGTCTGCAGTAACGGCGGGACGGTGGAGCGTCTGCGGTGAGTTCAGGTGTCTGCAGTAACGGCGGGACGGTGGAGCGTCTGCGGTGAGTTCAGGTGTCTGCAGTAACGGCGGGACGGTGGAGCGTCTGCGGTGAGTTCAGGTGTAACAGACCAACATACAACATTTAAAATCTCCAACACAAATAAACAGAAGCATGCATCTTCTGTTTTACTCTTTTGTTTGTTTGTTTGTGTGGGTTTTCACTGCTGGAATATCTATTCTGCTTTTTCTTTTTTCTCTGATAGGCTGCAGTTAAACCCCCGAGTCCTCCACAGCTCTGCAGGGGATTGTGGGTAATGATCTGACTAGAAACAATAGCTCTGAGGGTCTCTGAGTGCATGGGCTCTTTGATTGGACAGCCTCTGAATTCCACTGTGTTCATGTGTGTGAACTGTTTTTATCAGAGTCTCGGCTAAAATCAAACTATCGTTGTTTTTTGTTGGCGAATGAATCCTCAGACCTGCTGCAGCTTCCTGCCTGTGTTTGTGGTTCTACTGGTGTAAAATACCAGCGGAGAAATGTGTCAGTAGTTCTCTGAGAGAGAGAGGAGGATTGAAAGCTTCAGGCGATGTTGGAGCAGAGCAGATAATAACGGGGGGGTCACCGCCGAGTGACGTGTTGTAGGAGATGATGAAGGCAGCGTGAGATTCATTAGTGGAGTGCAGAGGGCTGAGTGTGGAGACAGTACCTTCTGTAATCAAGACAACAGAGATGAAAAGAGAAAGATAATGAAAAGATGGAAACAGAGAGGAAGACGGAGGGGGAGGGGAGGGAGATATTCAATTTCATATTATTGCTTCATTCTTTTAGCTCACAGACTCATAAAAGAAATGACAGATGTTTGGAGAAAAAGAAGCAGCACGGAGCAGAGAACATGTCTGTCTACAGGGTTTAGTTTCAGCTCGGAGCTTTTTAGCCTCTTTTATCTCCCAGTTTTGTTTTCGAGGCTCCCGGTTTTGTTTTCGAGGCTCCCGGTTTTGGTCTCAAGACTTTAACATTGGAATTTGCAAACTATGCAGTCACCATTTGCAGTCTGCATGTAAAAAGTGCAAAGGTGGTTTCTCTGGGTTTTGCTCACCAGTGAGGGTAAAATGGAGCGTGAGATGGATGAGCGGATGGGTGCGTTCCAGCTCTCTTGTTGAAATTTCCAACCACTCAAAGCACTTTACAATAAATCACATTCACCCCATGAAGCAGATTCATACCCAGATACACTGATGAGCAGAGGCGAAGGTGCCAGCTGCTCACCAGAAACAGAAATTAACTTATTCATACATGTTTACAGCCACCAGGAGAAATTTGGGGTTCGGTGTCAGAGCCGGGGATCGAACCACTGACCTTGTGGGTTGGGGAGTAATGGATTACATGTAACGGCGTTACGTAATCAGAATAAAAAAAAACAACAACCTGTATTCCGTTACAGTACAGAAAAAAATAGACAGAATCAGATTATTCTCATAGGGATTATTTTAAGCAGAAAATTTCCATGAAACAGAAAACGCAGTGCTATTGGCCTTCTGATGTGTTTGCTACAGAAGCCCTAAGCAACCATCGATTCATATCTTTATTTTACCCCTTTTGCCTGTGATAACGGGATAATTTTTTCCCGTGATAACCGGATCATCATCTCATGATCTCGAGATAACGACTGTTGTTTTCTCGTGGTAACGGGATCATTATCTTGGTAACGGGATCATTATCTTGGTAACGGGATCATTATCTCGCGATGTGTAACGGGATCATTATCTTGGTAACGGGATCATTATCTTGTGATCTCAAGATAACAACTGTTGTTTTCTCGTGGTAACGGGATCATTATCTTGGTAACGGGATCATTATCTTGGTAACGGGATCATTATCTCGCGATGTCGAGATAACAACTGTTGTTTTCTCGCGATAACGGGATCATTATCTTGTGATCTTGAGATAACAACTGTTGTTTTCTCGTGGTAACGGGATCATTATCTTAGTAACAGGATCATTATCTTGTGATCTTGAGATAACAACTGTTGTTTTCTCGTGGTACCGGGATCATTATCTTGGTAACGGGATCATTATCTCGCGATGTCGAGATAACGACTGTTGTTTTCTCGTGGTAACGGGATCATTATCTTGGTAACGGGATCATTATCTCGTGATCTTGAGATAACGACTGTTGTTTTCTGGTGGTAACGGGATCATTATCTTGTGATCTTGAGATAACGACTGTTGTTTTCTCGTGGTAACGGGATCATTATCTTGGTAACAGGATCATTATCTCGCGATGTCGAGATAACAACTGTTGTTTTCTCGCGATAACGGGATCATTATCTTGTGATCTTGAGATAACAACTGTTGTTTTCTCGTGGTAACGGGATCATTATCTTGGTAACGGGATCATTATCTCGTGATCTTGAGATAACGACTGTTGTTTTCTCGTGGTAACGGGATCAATATCTCAGTAACAGGATCATTATCTTGTGATCTTGAGATAACGACTGTTGTTTTCTCGTGGTAACGGGATCATTATCTTGGTAACGGGATCATTATCTCGTGATCTTGAGATAACGACTGCTGTTTTCTCGTGGTAACGGGATCATTATCTCAGTAACAGGATCATTATCTTGTGATCTCGTGATAACGACTGTTGTTTTCTCGTGGTAACGGGATCATTATCTTGGTAACGGGATCATTATCTCGCGATGTCGAGATAACAACTGTTGTTTTCTCGTGGTAACGGGATCATTATCTTGGTAACGGGATCATTATCTCTTGATCTTGAGATAACGACTGTTGTTTTCTCGTGGTAATGGGATCATTATCTCGTGATCTTGAGATAACGACTGTTGTTTTCTCGCGGTGACGGGATGATTTTCTCGTCATCTCGAGATAATGACTTGTTTTCTCGCAGTAACGGGATCATTTTCTCATCATCTCGAGGTAACGACTGTTGTTTTTTATCTCGCGGTAACAGGATAATTTTCTCGTCAACTCAAGCTAACGACTGTTGTTTTCTCGCGGGAACGGGATCATTTTCTCGTCATCTGGAGATAACGACTGTTGTTTTCTCGCGATAATGGGATCAGTATCTCGGTAACGGGATCATTATCTTGTGCTCTCGAGATAACGACTGTTGTTTTCTCGCAATAACGGGATCATTATCTTGTGATCTCAAGATAACGACTGTTGTTTTCTCGGGGTAACGGGATCATTATCTCAGTAACGGCATCATTATCTTGTGATCTTGAGATAACGACTGTTGTTTTCTCACGGTAACGGGATCATTATCTTGGTAACGGGATCATTATCTCAGTAACGGGATCATTATCTCGTGATCTCGAGGTAACGACTGTTGTTTTCTCGCGGGAACGAGATCATTTTCTTGTGATCTGGAGATAACGACTGTTGTTTTCTCACGGTAACGGGATCATTATCTTGGTAACGGGATCAGTATCTCGGTAACGGGATCATTATCTTGTGATCTTGAGATAACGACTGTTTTTTATCTTGCGGTAACAGGATCATTTTCTCATCATTTCAAGATAATGACTTGTTTTCTCGCAATAACGGGATCAGTATCTCGGTAACTGTATCATTTCCTCATCATCTCGAGATAACGACTGTTGTTTTTTATCGCGGTAACGGGATCATTATCTCGTGATCCAGTTTCAGTTCAGTATCTTGCCCAAGGACACTTTGACACACAAACAGGGGGAGCCAGGGATTGAACTGCCGACCTTCCGATTAACGGCCAACCCGCTCTACCCCATGAGCCACAGCCCCATCATATAAATATGCAATAGATATATACAATAGAGTTGTATCGGGATCATTATCTTGGTAACGGGGTCATTATCTCGTCATCTCGAGATAAAACAGTAGTTTAACACAGGGCTTGGCAAGAATTTTTCTTGATGGTAATTTCAAGGTGGTTTCAGAGTCACTGATTAGCTCAGTGAGTAAGGTAAATGACTCGTAGTCTTAAGATTGTTGAGTTTGATCCTTATGGGAGACCAAATTTTAAAAAAAATCTTATTCATATCCAACAAAGTTTTTATTAAGATGAGTGATTCACATGCTCACAATTAAGCACGTGCTGGAGTGTGCGATTGGTCCACATTCATCAACCTCTGATCTTTTCATTTCCCCATCATTCCCAGGCAGAGGAAATTCCTCCGCTTCTCATTCAGG
>NC_060152.1:34108059-34118932 GCF_021292245.1 Micropterus dolomieu | reverse complement strand
CTGCTGCTGCGCCTCTCTGCCGCCCCTCTGCTGCTGCTGCGCCCCTCTACCGCCCCTCTGCTGCTGCGCCTCTCTGCCGCCCCTCTGCTGCTGCGCCTCTCTGCCGCCCCTCTGCTGCTGCCGCGCCCCTCTACCGCCCCTCTGCTGCTGCGCCTCTCTGCCGCCCCTCTGCTGCTGCCGCGCCCCTCTACCGCCCCTCTGCTGCTGCCTCTTTTCGAGATGAGTGGCAGGCGACTGCAGGGTCGGGGTTTAAAATCAGCGCTGTTAAGTCGGAGACATTCTACCTGTGGTCCCCGGACTCAGCGCCTGCAGCCGGTTTTAATGTCATGTGACATGGTGAAGTTTTGCAGCGTCGGCGAAAGTCGGACATTTTCTAACCAGCATGCCTTTTGTTAAGTCCAGCATGCATCACGTCAAGTGGGAGAGCTTCGTCCCTTTTTCTGTCTTTGTGTTAGTTCAGTGAGAAACTTGGTGACAGAAACCAACAACAGACAAGTTAACTTTTGTTCTGAGTCTGAGCTTCACCAAAAATCCTCTGTGAGGGAAGAAGCTTCACTCCACAAACAAACTACTTTTTCCAGTTTTCCAGAGTTCAACAACTCCGACAGAGCGAGACGTCCTCTCTAAATAATCTGGTATGTCATGTTTAGTATCTACAGCTGTTATTTCAGTGTGTCAGACATTTATTCAATGTTTGGGTAAATATAGGTATCAGATCGGACTCAGTATCAGCAGATAATCAACATTACAGGACTCTGATCGGGACATCAGCAGCCATGTCCACCGTAACCAGGTTCTGAATGGGTGAGCGCCAGTTTCAGCCAGGAGTCCGTAGAGTCAAAGCCACAAAATGACTTATTCATGAATAAATACATAAATAAGCAGCTACACAAACACATTGATTTTATTTATTTAAGTAGGAGAGTTTTTTAACTCATGAAGGAACAAATCATGCTGCAGTTTATCACAAACACACTCAAAATCTGGAGATACATGGTTTTAACTGGAAGAGAGTGTGTGTGAGTGTGTGTGTGTGTGTGTGTGAGTGTGTGTTTTACAGGTCGATGCTGCCACCTAGTGACGCTCTGCAGACGGTTCCCCCCCCCGATGGCCTGACAGGCTCATTTATGGACGTTTGTTTAGAGATAAAGCAGCTTATTGGAAGTAAAATCACTCTTCAGACATAAATGTGTGTGTTCCAAAACACACAGTGAGACACAGCTGTAGCAGTAAGAAATAACAGAACTGAAACAATTCATTGATTAGTTGTCAACTATTAAATTAATCACCAACTATTTTGATAATCGATTAGTCATTTTTCAAGACAATAAAGTAACAATTCTGATTCTTAAATGTGAATATTTCCTGGTTTCTTTCCTCCTCTGAGACAGAAACCTGAATATAACGCGACATGCGAGGACGTCATGTTGAGCTTCAGGAAGCGCTGATCGACAATTTATAGATGCATAACAATAATCGACAGATTAATCAACAATGAAAATAGTTTGTTGTGAGCAGAGAGCCATAAAACCTGCATGTAGAGAATCAGCAGGTGAATCTGACACAGTTTGATGACTTTCCCCCATCATAAAGGTTTAAAAAGTGTTTTTTATACTTCTGCTTATAGAAGGAGCCCATGTGTTTCATAAGTACTGCAAATCAAATCTGGAGCCTTGTCACGCAGGATTTTGGCGGTCGTGTAGCGCATCTGATCAGGTCACACACCTGCTCCTCGCCGCCACAACATCATCTTAAGCCAGTGGAGCCACACGATTGGCTGATTATGCTTCCTGGCTCAGCTGTTAAACGCAGACGTTTGGGATTCCTGCTGGAGGGGGCGGGACATGTGCATACAGCCGCCATCTTGGGCGTCACGGGATTCTATTCAGGATTCTTTAAGTGAGGCGTCTCCTGTTAAAACGTCTCTGACAGGATCCTCTCAGTTTGTCTCTTACACTGTAAATTCACTCGTTCACTGTGTTTGTTTGTAACTAGAAGAGCTCACTGACCCTAAATTGTCCATCATTTTCACTAAAACTGCCAATATTCGACATCTACACAGTTGATTTCTCTCCAAGTTCACACAAGTTACCAGCCGATGCATCCTGGGTAAAATGGGCGTGTCAAGAACACTTCTGGGAATTTTAACCTTTCTTGCCAAAATGCAGACTTGTATACTGGGACAGAACTTTGGCCACAAAAGAGACGTTTCACAAGAACACAAGTACAGACGGGAACACGGGTTGAGAAAGGCCCCGAGTTTCGATCTTTCGCACTTTCTGGTGAGAAAGAACTGAGTTGGAGGTTTTTTCTTGGGATTATGAAAGATGCTGGAGCCGTGAGGATCAAGTGGGAAAAGATTTTGACGTGTTTGGACGCGGTTGTTCTTTCACATAGAGACAAAGCAACCAGCAGCGCCGGGACCAGATCGGCTCGGCCGGAGGAAAGGCCTGTCAAATAAAAAGTGAATGTACTCACAGCTCTTCTCCGTCTGCAGCTCTGGAGTCCTGAACCAGGTAGACCGAGCCGAAGCTCCCCCGGCCCAGACTCTGCAGGATGCTGTACCGCTTAGCAACCAGGCCGCAGCTGCCAGGGGGCGGAGCCTGGCCTGACTCCACCTCCTTGAACCTCAGCATCCTGTCAGTTCACCTGTGGAACAGAGGACAGTTTAACCAGGAGCCCAGACTGATCCTGGACCCTCTGAGGGGACACTGGTACTGCTAGTACTAATACTACTGCTGCTACTACCCAACAAGTACTGTTAGTAGTAATAACAAGAAAATACTATTATTATTATTATACAGCACAAAGAATGATTGTTTCAGCATGCTAGTATTTAATTTATGTATTTATACTCTGTATGTGCTTTCTATGTCTTCAGTTTGCACCTGAACGCAGCACAGTGTCATCTTAGCTGCTTCTCTTCCCTCACTTCAGTGATTTGCACGTCCTGTATTAGGTGTTTTAAATATTGCCTGACAGTGAAATATAAACACGTCGTCCTGGATGATATTTTTTGTATGTGCACTGTGGAGGAACCAATATGCAAATCAATAAAAGGCAAAAAGGCTTAATAACAATCTGTTGTATTTAATAAGATCAGATTTTTTAATGTAACATCTCAACCTGCAAAGCCAAAAAGCTGTCAAATATAATAAAAAGTACAATATTTGCCTTTGACATCTGGTGGGGTTGAAGCATAACGTGGCATAATACTCCAAATTAAATTGAAATGCAGTAAAAAATACTGTAGTTAGTTACTTTCCAACAGTTAACAGTTTGTTAGAGTCGTTAAGATTTCGTAAAGATTTCTCACTTTGCATATCAAGATATTAAGAAATAGATAACAAAAATATCCAAATCTTAAAATCTAAAAGCAGTGAAGTACAGTATTTTACAGTCTGAACAGAAATGTAATGAAGTATTCGTAAATTAGATTAGTAATAATGAGTGCAGGTAGAGCCGACATGGCACGGATGCAAAACTAAAATATTAATGTAGATATAAGGAGATATATCAGTCCGTGCTTATATTCAAATTATAATAAAACACGTGTAATTATATTATAACAGTAGATATTAAAGGTTTTGCCACCGCTTCACTCTCCACTCTTTATTTTGAAAAATGTTCATGTGGAGAAAGAATCATTTTATTTTGTTAAGTTGTAACCGGATCCTGAAAGTTAACTTGTGTCCACTTAATGCGAGGATGTCCGATAATAGAAACACGGTATTTTAGAGGACTTTTAATGAGTTCAGTCGCGCATTAAACAGGAAAATCACATTAAATAACCCGCTAACCGGTTTATCTACCGGCTGTTTAACCGTTAATCAGCTGATCGATGTTTGAGTGACAGAAACTGACGGAAAATAACGAGACTAAAAATGTCTGCGTCCGATAAAAGACGAAGATGAAGCGTCGTCCCACAAAAGATGATTTAAATGAACTGGTTTCGGTGAAATAAACAGGTGAGTTCAGAGGTTTGTTTGTTTTGTTTACCTGCAGCAGACTTCCGTGTTTGATCTCGTTCCCATGGAGATCGGAGAGGACACACCCCTCTGACTCTGCGCGCGCACACCCCGCAGAAAAGTTTAATTATTCATTTTAAATTGATTCATAAATGATTTTCTGCCTGTTTCACTTTTAATTTGCAGGTTTCCTCATTAAACATTAAGACTTGTGCTGCAATTAACGATTATTGTCATTTTTCATTAATGTGCAAATTGTCTTATAAAATAAATAAATACAATGTCAGATAAGACAGATGATAAACGTCCATCAGTTTCCTGAAGCCTGAGCTTTCAGATCGTTTTAATAAAGCAGCAGCTCCAAAAAAGAGTTTTGCTTGTAAAATAACTCAAATCATTAATCGATTAACAAAATAGTTACCAATTAATATTCTTTTTAATTTGTTCTCATATAATTAAGACCTTTGTTGTTTGATGGAAAACTTTTCCTCACTTCATATTGCAGTGACAACAACTGTAAATAATTGTAAATAAAATGCTAGTTTATTTATTGTTTTCTCACATCATTAATAATGGTAATATTCTGTTTCTCACATCTTTATTTACCTTCTAGCTTCCAAAATATATTTTTAGCATATTTTAATAAGTAACTCTTTATTTGTTGTTCATGTTTATTTATACATCATCTTGTTTAAATGTATATTTCCTGTGTGTTTTGTTGCTGTGCTGAGGTTTGTTCCAGCAGGTGGCGCCGGTTCCTCACTTCAGATTCTTCTGAGCTGCCTGGAAACCCGCACGACCTCAAACAGGTGCATCTAATTTAGGATAATAAATGGAGTGCAGGTGGACATTTTGAAGGCAGACTAACAGGTCTTTGAGAGTCAGAATTCTAGCTGATAGACAGGTGTTCAAATACTTATTTGCAGCTGTATCATACAAAGAAATAGTTATCATACATTGTGATTTCTGGATATTTCTTTTTAGATTATGTCTCTCACAGTGGACATGCACCTACGATGACAATTTCAGACCCCTCCATGATTTCTAAGTGGGAGAATTTGCAAAATAGCAGGGTGTTCAAATACTTATTCTCCTCACTGTATTAGGCCCTACCGATTTATTTTACAACTGAAGTAACTAGTTAGTTTCCCGATGTTGGAGCTATATTCTTATTTTTGTTTATTTTGGGCTTAAGTTAATTTATAGCCTAATTTATTTCTTTTCTTGTTAAAGTTAATTTGGTTTATTTTGTATTTATGCTTTACTTGTATTGTCGTTTGTTGGTCACATGGTGTTATGTTCATTTGCATAAGTAGGTCAAGGTGAGAGGTGCCGCAGGCACGAGGGCATATGGTTTTTTACCAGCGTGAGAGAGGCAGCAGAAATGTCTGTAAGCTTGCTTATGTGTGTGAATAAACCTCCTCAAACTCAATCTTGTTATGGACATCACTTTGCTTTGGTACCTCTGAACCTGCGTAAAGCCCAACCATGACGTAGCCTCAAGTGGCCATTTGAGAAGTTTGTTATTATTTGTTTTTGTTTATGGACAAACAGCCACTACACCCGATTTAGATTACTAGCATGAAATATAATCAACAAATAGATTATGGGTATGACTTTATTGATCCCCGGGTTGGTTCACACACCAGCAGTATGTAAAGTAATAAATAAAATCAGACCCAGATTTACCGATAAGTAATCAATCAGAGGCAGTATTAACTCATAACTTTGAACTAAATGCTAACATGCTCCTGTTTTAGCAGGTACAATGTTTTCCACATTAGCATTAGCATGCCAATGCTAATGCTAATGTGGAATTTCATAACTCACCTGTTTAAAGTTATGAATATTTAAGTTCGTGGCCAATTTGAGTGACAGGTGGGTGGAACACATTCTCATTCCCAACTCATCACAACTGGACGCTGGTCGAGTTCCCTTGGCGTCGCTTTTTAACGCCCTGGGTGCCCTTCAGCGTCGTCTTTCGGCGCCACTGTCGAGTTAGCAACGATAACTATGCAACGTAGTAGTGAAACTTTGCACTTTGGTTAGGAAAAGATCAGGGTTAAAATAACTACGTTGCATTCGTCGGTTTTGTGACATTACTTATGTAAAAACATTCAGTGTTCACACGGGACATGAACACCGGCCTCCTGGTTGAAAGTGCGGCTTCTGGCCGACCGTCCACCGCAACCACCTCCTTACTGTGACTTTTCTGTTCACTCTCCTACACCTACGTTTAGTGTTCAAAAGTGACACTGCAGGGTTTCCCTCACTGCGTTGAACTACAACAGTGCGTTAAACTGACGCCAACGGGTCTTGACCATGCGTCCACATGACTTGGGAGTGAGAACGGGTTGGTGGGTTCCCCTCTAGATGGCGAGGCATGGGAGCCGCCCTCCCTGAGCTCCAAAACGGCTCTTCAGAAGTCTGCGTTGACATCTTGGAGACTGCGTCCACGTTGACCTGAGGATGGCGCTAAACAGAAAGTCAGAGGATGACCAGAGTTATCCCAGTTCATCCTGAGGGGAACAGAAACGGGACAACTTTAGCATCCAGAGCGCCGTGCTGCTAACATAACTGCTTTACTGCAACATGAATGAGACCCGAGTTGTAAAAAGCTGAATTTTCCTTTAAAACACTTTTAAAAGAACTCAGTTGTTTTTGCTGTTTAGGAGGACTTGGATCAGCTGCTGCTCTCCCACTCATCTCAACATCATCATGAAGCCTGCTGACGGTCGGCTGCTCCAATATTCACAAGCACCACCAGCAGCTGCTGAGCTCAGGAAATGAAGCGGCCTCAAGGGGGACGAGAGGCCGCCGTGACTCATACTTCCCATCATGCCCTCCCCTCCTTCAGCCGAACACTTTCCTTCCAGCCTACAGAGCAGCTGTGTTCGGATCCGGTGTGTCTCAGAGCCAGAGTCACTTCCTACTTTCACTCACCTGCAACTTGATTTTTTTTGTCTTTATTTTTTTTATTGACGACTGATCCATTAAAAATATCTCTGTCATCATTCAGTCTGTAAGACACATAAATAACAGTGAATGTCAGTCTTTGGTTCGTGGAGTCTGAAGAGTTTATTTAGAGAAAGAGATTCAGTCATGGTGGAGAAGATGAAACCAGAGTTTGAACTTCACTGAACAACATTAATCATCTAAATCACTGCAGCAGCCTTCAAGAACTTTACCCCAGTCTAAATTAAGTACCTGGAACTGTACCCCCAAAAAAGTACGCCCCCCTTCTGATTGAGAGGTTTCTCACTTTAAGAACTAACTTTTTCTATGTTTGAAACTCCCGTCCTCGCGAATCTGAACAAACGCTGCTGACCCCGTTTTGGTTTTAAACTCTTGTAAGTGCAGACAGGTGAAAACGATGACGCAGACGCTCGGCTTCCTGATTGGCTCTTTTCAGTCATGCAAAGCAGAAACACGATGCTGCTGACAGAGTTTTAGTTTATTAAAGTATTCTGTACTGTGTAAATAACACTTGTGCTGTGCGTGTCTCCGTATTTGCTTTGCGTCGACTCGTGCACGCCCAGCGTACGTGAACGGTCACATGATGTGCGTTTTCAGTTTTAACGCAGATCCACTCCGATACGCAGCTAAAACGCTGCTGTGGACGGAGATCGTTCTCTTTTTACAGCTCTGTTTTAAAACACAAACGTAGCAGTGTTGATGTGTAGCCTTAGATGAACACGTTGAATCGTGTTTTTTTTAAATCCAAAACAGAAATATAAAAAACACAGTTTGCGGTTTTAGAGTTCTGCGCTGGAACTTGTCTTCCCAGCGAAGTTGTCAGGTTTGGTACCATTTTGACCAAAGCCAACTGTTTCCGACAACTTGCACTGAAGAAAGATACGCTGTCAAAAACAAAACGACATGACGTTGACATTCAACAACTTGTCGTGCACTTCTTAGAAGGCAAAAACAGCTATTTCCCAAACTGTCATGAGAAAAGGTGATTTATGCGTTGACATAGACGGGTTTCTTGTATACAAACACTGCTGGACGCGCCTGCAGCCGGGGGGCAACAGCGCTTCAGTAGCCGGTCAGAAGTCTGTAGTCAACCGCTGTAATCAACGTAGGTTACGCGTCGTTTGTAAATTCTTGTTGACTCAATAAACTGTCATTTCAGAGTCTGTTTGTTTGTGTTTCGCATATTAACAGCACATACACGACCGCGCTGTAGATCAGCGACACCGCACGCAACGTCGTTCAAGTCAGCTGCTCGCTAAAAGGCACGGGGTGGTGATGGAACAGTGGATCAGACACATGCCTTTGGGTTCGACTCCCCACTGTGACACATGATGAACACATGTAAACCAGAGGCGTGCGACCTTTGACATAATAGTTGCTTTGGATAAAAGCGTCAGCTAAATGAATAAAATGTAAAGGAATAACGAGCTCCACAGGCCATTCGGCCTAACTTAGCTGTGTCACACTCAGAGATGAGACCAGCAAAAAGCTTTCAACCGCGAACAATTTTCTATTGAAGCATCTGCTAAGAAACGTGAAACTTGGCGTGTAGAGAGAAACTCCGCCAGCTAACGTTACCATCAGTGAAGCGTCCACGCGGCAGGACAGAGTGGCGTTAATCAACATTGTGTTTTGTAAAAGCACTGAATACTTCTCTTCTAACTGCATAACAGTGCTAAACAGTTTAAAAATTGAGACTCTTGCTTGATTTTTTTTTTTTTATCTCAGACAGTGGCGCTAAAAAACGTTATAGGCTTAAAAAAAACACAAAACAAATTCATACTAATGGTTGCTGTTATGAATATGCCCTTAGTTTAGTTTTTGTATTCTTTTTAAATTGCCTATATCCATAGCCTGTAGGATGCAGCATCCTGTGTTTTCAGCTCGGCTGCTTGTTCAGAATCAGAATCACTTTATTGATCTGAGGGGAAATTCTTTGTCACAATTGCTCACATGTCAAGGCATAAGGAATAGAAATAGTAATAAAAGGTAGATAGAATATATAAATATAAAATAAAACAAGAGTGTGGGTATGTACAATATTTACATTAGAGAATTATTATGGTGAACCAAAAAAGGAGTAGTGAATAAATTGGAGAATATTGCACAAAAATAGACAATACAATCCAGTTTAAAAACTAACTAAGTGTCCGTGTGTCAGATATTTAGGGGGAGGAGTTATAAAGCTTGATGGCCACAGGCAGGAATGACGCCTCAGGTTAATTATTGTTCCAGTAAAGTGGATTCATTTCTAAAACGCGCTGCTGAACAGGTTTTCCGTCACTGCAGTGGTTGAAAGTAATTCTAACGTAACAAGTAACGTGACCATTTACTTTTAACACCCAGTAATAAGTAAAGTAATATTAATATTTTTTAAATGAGTAATAAGTAAAAAGTAAGTCATCACAATTTCTGCTGCGAGATCTGCTGTATAAACTGAAGTGCTGCGTTCTGCCTCCTGGTTGCATCTCGGTGATGACGTTGCACAGAAACCCATCTATAGCATATTTCATTACAGGGAACTCGATGCGCTTCACAGTAAAATGCACACAGTTACACGAGAAAGGAAATGAGCAGAAACCACACTTTCCCTCCAAAACACTCTTAATAACTGATGTCAGTGTGGCTCAAAAGGAAGGACAAGTGGAGCATTTCAGGTGTTTTGCATTTCTCTGACACTATTCTATACATTTAACATGGTACCGCACATGTAGAGTAGAATTAGACTGTTAGACCCTAACCCAGATGATAAACTGTAAGTCATTCTGTGCAATTTGCATGGAGGGCAATGAAGCAAACAATAAAACAGGAATAAACACAGCTTATAAATACATAAATAACATTTGTGACATAATCATGATCCCTTAAGGCATCCAGAAATTAAGCATGGCACCTTTTTCCAGGCTTTGATTGGGGGGGGGGGGCACAGTCTCAGGCTTTAAGACCCCCTGATTTAATTCATCATCTGTGATGAAACTGCTTCAAAAGACAACAAACTGCATCTGTAAATCAGAATTACAGCTGAATTTGATGATGCCTCCTGGACGTCTTTGCAAACCTCCACCCGAGCTGAAAGCGACTCTCTGCGATGTATATCAACACTCAGAGTAAACACAGGAGGGGGGGGTTAGTTTCCATCAGCTGCTGCCACAATGTGTGTTCTCATGAGCGATCCTCTGTGTGAGTCCACAAACATCAGCGGTAAAAAGGGAACAAAAGAAGAGTCATCTTCCATCACAGAGATTCCTGCTAACATGATATTCAGCTGTTGTAAGAGAGATGTTCTCTACACCTTTTATTCAGCATGTAGATGGATTTCTTACCTGATCAGATCCAGGAGAGGTCACGTGGGATCAGTTACCCTTTACACTTTCTAATATCTGCGAGTAAAACCCCGACAGCCAAAACATTATGACCACTGACAGGTGAAGTGAATAACACTGAGTACCTGGTTCCCATGTCACCAGTCAGTGGGCGGGATCTATCAGGCAGCAGCTGAACATTGTGTCCTCAGAGTTGATGTGTTAGAGGCAGGAAAAATGTGCAGCGTGAGGACCTTGTGTCTTAATAAAAGTGTTTTTACACGCTGGCGCTCAGCGTTTGGCTCCATACGGAAACGAACATCTGATAATACATGAAGCTCTGCTCTCGTATTTGCTCGACTGAAAACAGCATCAGTTTAAATGTAATCTGTCTCCTGTTCACCTGATTTATGGGAATAAATTGCTGCATACAAGTATGAATTAATCTGATTCCTGATTAAACTGTCCAACATATTTGAGGCTCTTGTGCAGAAACAGAATCTCTGTTTGTGTTTATGATCCTGAATCTGGATCTTTTTGCTGCAAATGATCTTAAATTGTTTAGATCGGAGGCCACTTCAGGGAAAATCAGTCAAACGGCTGTTTGTTTATTCAGAAAGGCTTTAA
>NC_060152.1:34095016-34108039 GCF_021292245.1 Micropterus dolomieu | reverse complement strand
AACATATTTGAGGCTCTTGTGCAGAAACAGAATCTCTGTTTGTGTTTATGATCCTGAATCTGGATCTTTTTGCTGCAAATGATCTTAAATTGTTTGTTTCTTTGGCCACTTCAGGGAAAATCAGTCAAACGGCTGTTTGTTTATTCAGAAAGGCTTTAAGCCTGGAATACTCAGAGGGAATATCTGGATTTATTTCACACAGCAGTCGGCCTCTTCATTTCAAACAGGTTCATCCTTCTGCCGCGTGAGGCGCCGTTTCTCTTTTCTCCTCTTTCTGCTCGTACGCATGGGTCACAGTTTACTGACAGGACGAGCATTAGGTCACAACCATCGCTTGGGAAGTGGCGTCCAAACGTTTCCAGCCCTGTTTTTTCCGTACAGTTTAGAAATGAGACCCTCGGGCTGTTTTGGCAGCAAAAGAGGACCTAGGCAATATTAAGCAGGTGGTCATAATGTTATGGCTGGTCGGTGTTTAAATTGAGTTTTTCCTGCGTGCTGATGATTAGGTTTTTAAAAAAACGTGTCTTTATAGATAGATATGGATTAAATTACTACATTTAGCAAATACTGAATCTATCTTATTCGACGGAGATTTTTTTTACGACATCTGCAGTGGAGCTGAAATAAAAGGCCAAACCACATTTATTATCATTTTATTTTGCTGATTTTATACTGATTGTATTTTATCTTGTGTTTTATTACATGCATTCTGTATTTTATGGTTTATTTTATTTCAGTGCATTTTGTAAAGTGTACTGGGACCATGTCTTTTGGTGATTTTTCACTTTAAATAAAACTTGACTTAAACTAGTTTGCTTGGTAAAAACAGATGTGGGTAATATATAGTTCAAATCCGTCGGTTTACTTAAAAGCAACACTATATAGTAATTTTATCCCAAAATAACAGCTTCAAAATCATTTTGATGGTACACTGACTCGTAACAGGGAGAAAGGCGTCTCTGTTTAATCACTCTGGACCCAGAATGCATCACTGGAGTCCCAGGCAGGACATTTAGCACATCAACAGCTTTATGGCACCAACACGACTCTGCAGCTTCAGCTTTAAGAAGAAGCAGAAATATATAATGTACAATGAGATTTCTCTGGATGAAGCTAGCTCTGAGTTATCAGCATGGATATCATAGCTGAACAGCACGAAGAAGACGTCGGAGGATGTGAGGAAGAGGAAAAAAGAGAGGGGGACCGGACAAGAGCAAATATCAGACTGGCTGATAGAGCTGAAGAGCTGAAAGGCTGCAGGACATACGGCCAGCTGACCTTCTTCCTGCTCAACCAGTCAGTAGGATGTCGGCTTTCTGATCCTCATCACAAATGCATGTGTCCAGCTGTCCTCTGAAATGAACGGTAGGGGCGCCACATCTCAAAGATTAACAAATCTTACATAGCGTTGCTTTAACAATTTCAATTTTCTGAAACACGTGTAATAACTTTTATATCAAAGGCAACAGGAAGAGCAGAGATAAGTGAAATGTGTTTCATATTACTTATTTGCACATCTGAAGATATAAGACTTGGCGTAATATCCGAATAAATTTAACCTGCATGCTGAAGTCTGTAATGTAGCAGAGACATAAAAGGTTTTGCGCCGCCAGTGATCTGGAAAAATTGTTTAAATTGTTTAAATTTCATCTAGTTGGTACATTCTTCATTTTTTCTTTATTTTTCGTGAATATTTCCATGTTTCGTACCGGATTAATTGCTTTTGTAAATATATTTAAACATTTTAGTACATACATGTTGTATATATTTGGTGTGTATGTCACATCAGTTTTGGCTGCTTTGAGTACAAACTTGAAATCAGCATTTGAAACAGAAATGGTGCAATGAGCCTTTAATTTACAACATGCAACAAATCACAACTTGTAGTTTAAACACACTTTTAAAAAAATGTAGAAAAACAACACAAGTCATGTGAGCTCTTTGTGATGTGACTTTTACCACTGTGGACATCTTTCCTCCTCAAACATAATAAAACCACTTCATCGCTCCACCGGCACAAACCCCGACATCTTAAATCTTTCCTCAGTTTCATTCCTCGCTGAAACCAAGTAGCAGGAAAACAGACCTCTCAGCACAACAACAGGACGTTAAGGCACTTTGGAGAAAAATAATCTATCAGGGTGTCCGAGTCCACTGGGCTCATCCTGTCTTAAACCTGGGCCCTCTTGTCAAACATGTTGAAATGACTCGTAGGTACAAAGTTTTGAATCAGTGCTGTCGACGCTTCAGCCGGCAGCCGCAACGTATTCCTTCCTGTCAAAATGGCGTCCGCAAAAAGTGCTTCTTGTTGCCAGCGACAGGCTCAGACTGTTGCAAAGAACAAAGGGGGTCACCGGGAGTCCCTCGTTGGACACCTGGTGTAACAGAAGCAGTTTTTGCTGCCGGCTGAAGCATCTAATGCACATATTCAAAAGTTTTTGTACCGACGAGTCATTTCAACTCCAACATTTGTGAAAACAGAGCACAGGTTTAATCACACAGACATTATTCTTTGAGGACAATACTGGTGTTTTGTTTTAGCTCATTAGCTACTTGCGCTGATCCAGAACTGTGAAAGGACACAACCTGGAAATTTCAGTCACTCAGAGATTCATAAGCTGTGTTGAAAATTCAATTCAATCATCTGCACCTTCCATGTAAACCTGTTCTGGTACAACATCTAAAATAAGATTTTGAACCTGAAAATGAGCAGAATACCACCTCTTTAAAGTAACGAAAAACATGAACCAGTTTGACCGAGAAAGGTGTCCTTCAAGTCAATACGAAACTTTAAAAAAAAAATCTTAAAAGAAATCCTGTTTTAAATGTAGGGATGCACCCGAAGCCAAATATAATGAAAAACTTTCCCGAACACCGAACAGGTACTTTCACATTATTTCAATTTATTTTGCCTTTTTTTTTTTTTTTTAACCACTGCATAAATTAAACAAAAAAATCAAAATGAGCTTTTTCCTCAGTGTTTCCCACAGGATGTGCAGAGACTATGGTGGGGGGGTCCGGGGCCCGAGAGGGTCCGGTAAAGTAAATTACATGAGTCCATTTACTTTTAATGGACACATGTAATATGTTTTATACTTTCTGTGAACATGATCCAATTAATCTTATTTCCATCCTGTACAGACGCCTTATTTTGAAAACCGGACGTCGTTGGCCGATTAATTCCGCTGGCCGAACATTCGGTGCGTCCCTATTAAAATGTTTTTTAGAGGTGTTAATTGAAGAGGCCTTTCTCTGTCAGAATAAATCACATTCTGTGTTACCTATAGGAAGACTACCTATTCGATGAGAATCTCTCCACGTAACCAACATTTCCAGGTCCAGAGTCCTTCCAAAACCATCATTTACAGAACACTGACACATCGTATGATGGTCCAGGATCAGCACTTCTATCAGGATACTGTATCTCCCAATGGACAAACGGCCTCACATCAGGCCACTTTGCGTCAGTGAGTATAACATCATTAAGCATCAGAAAGTACACACATGCGAAATAAATAATGTAAACAGTCTGGTTTTGTCCGGCCTGGAGCCACAATGAATCTGTGATGGAAGTTCGTGTGGTGAGAAGATTTCCTGTAAGGAGTGGATGATACTAAAGCTAACTGTGACTGATGGAGAGATTCATTCTGGCTCCACCCAAAACTTCCAGGCAGCAATATAAAATCCAGCTTCAGGGTGGAAAAAAATAACAGATGCACCAATAAAAAATATCCAAATTTGATACCAAAACTGGAATCTGGGCAGATACTGATGGAAAAACTCAATCTATCAAAAGTTCATTAATAGAAATCCAAAATCAAAGCACACTGACTAAAGCTCAAAGGTCTCAAATATGTTTGTCCAGTGATCCTAAACAGACCAGATCGTGGTCAGCTAAAATGGTATCGGCATTTTAAGAAGTTTTATCAGTGCATCTATAATAGAAATAAAGCTTTCATTTGTCAAACTGGTCCAGACCAAAGAATAAAATACAGTACGGTGAAGCAGCAAATACATAGCAAACGTGAACCATCACGGAAACTTAAAAACGATCTTAAAAAATATCTGAAAGTGAAATGCAGTGATGTTGTACTTGGTAGAAAACAGCTTTTGAATAGGTTTTAACACTGTACAGAGCCCTACACGCTGTGCGATTCTCAGCCGCCTCAGACAAAACTGGACAATCGTGAGAGAGACGTGGTAAAATGGTGCTGCTGGACCACACTGTGAGACAAGTTTAGCCACCAGTTAAGAGCTTTGTGGATCGTCTCAGACATTTAGAACTTGCTGCTATGACCAAGAGGCTTTTCTGGGTCCACTTAGTGCCTAATAAAAAAGCAGAGGATTGGATTCAGTCTAATCCGGTTTTTTCAAAGGTCCATTTGAGCTGCCAGCAGGGTTGAGGCGTACAGTCATGATCTGATCTACCGATGCCTCTCCGAAACCTAGACCAGTCGCTGTTTTCTTCGTTAACAAAACAGCTAGCGAGCTGTGCCGAACGGGTGATCGTTCTCCCAAACTGTTTGAATAAATACAAAACAATGTGGAAACATTTTGGCTTCAACATAACTGACTGAATTTAATGCTGTCTGCATGTAACGGTGCAAAAATGCAACTTCCTTCCACTGACTTACTTTGCTTGATTTATACTCCTGCGTAGGGTCGTAGCCAGCCATTTATACTTGTGCGTCGGTGTCTCCGTCGTTCTGCAATTACACCTCCAAACGCTAGTTGGCGGCAGCGCTACAGCGTCCACTGTGTTGACTTTTGCCGGACGAGCAGGCCAACCTCTGGTTTGGCGCTCCGCTAACGTGAATCGGGGTAAAACTGTATCCATGCGGCTGGTGTAGCATTTTCAAATGTTATCGCGCAAATGGATCATATCCTGACTCATTTCGCTTGGGTTGTGACGGTCAAATATATCGATCCACCATGTTACAGCCGCCGTTCTGGCCGCTAGTAGAAGTTACTTCAAGGCACGGGACACTTCCTGTCGGCTCGGAGACATTGCGAGGCTACCCAGCCGACCAATGGCAGTGCTTCCGGTCCGCGTCGCCACGACGTGTACTTACATTTTTGAGGAGGTGCACGTCAGAGGTAGCCTCTGCGTAGCCCCGTAGCCTACGCCATCAATTAAGTGAGGCAGCTGAGGTGAATAACACCATCAATTCTACAGCACAGTCTAGGATCAAGTCTGATTTATCCGTCTGCGTCGAGTCTACGCCGTGGCCGACGGCACCTCCCCAAAAATGTAACTACACGTCGCAGCCATGCAGACAGCAAGAACAGTGATTGGTCAGCTTAGCAGCATCGTATTTCCTCATATCTCAGAGTAAGTGCTCCGTGCTTCGAATCCAATTTTTACTTGTGGCCAAACAAGCGGCTGTAAAACATTGGGAACATTTATTAAAGCTTCACAACCCCCGCGTAATGACTGATCCATTTGATAAGATTCGAAAAGTCTAAAAGAGCCCGCGATAATCATTTTAAACCCGGCGGAGGGCTGAACCGGAATGTAGCCAGCTCGGCGTGCAGAAGACGAAACATGTGGCTATGTAGCGTTTTGGCGGTGTAATTGCACGGCGGCGCAGACAAGCTTACTGCGAAGGCTACGCACGTAGACTCAGCACAGAAGTATAAATCAGGTGCGGTCTGCATTCAAACTTTAATTTAGTTTGAACATAAAAACTAAAACAGTCCTACTGTCCTCGGCTCCATGTCGGATCAGGTCCCTTGTTTTATTTGGAAAATCAATTAATCCATGTTGGATTAAGGTCAGTTTCGTGGTACTCACAAATCCAAAATTTTACATTTTTGTTGTATAACACAACGTTAATCGTACATTCTGAATCGTACAATTTCATTATACCCGTCTCACAGAGTGACCTGCATTAGGACGCTGTTATCGCACAGTGTGTAGGGGCTTTGAGGGATGCACCAGAAGTAAGACAACAATCTGTATTTAAATCACCTGTAATTTGGCCAGTAAACCTAAACGTCCACGTAGGGCTGTGCAATAAAACAATACTGATAATTATCGCAATATAATTTTCCTCAATAACAATCTAATAAATGTTCAATATATCGTCAATAAATATTTGCTTTAATTCATTTGAATCATGGATAAATTAGCACTTAATTTTTCTATTAAAAATATTTATTTTGTTGAGAAAAAGAGGCCTGAAAAAAGATTAACTAGTCATATTTGTTGAAAACAGATTTTATCACATTAGTTTTGAATGTTCCACCTCAGATTTGTGAAGTGATCCACTGTTTGGCATCAAATTTTTGTCACATTCTGACCATAAAATTTTTTTTAAGCACATAATGAACCATCTGCTTTCTTCAATTTTCACTCAGGAGCAAAAAATCAGCCTTTAAACTTGAAAGAAATAACGATTTCACATTTATCGTGATAATTATCGATATCGATAATGATATGAAATGTTTTTATCGTGATGACAATTTTGGCCATATCGCCCAGCCCTACGTCCACGTGGTCACAGTCAAAGTGAAACATTCGATTTTTAATCATATTGGACGTGAATCCTTTGTTCTGAACTCGGGAGCTGCGTCAGAGGAAATGTAAGGACACATTCAGTGCAACGTCTGAAGACTCACTAAGATTTTTTTTTGGCATCTGATCAACAGTAAGGCAGTAATCTGAGGATCAACGTCTCCGAATGAAGGCAGAGTTCAGTTTCGCATCATCAAGAGTTTTGTAACAACAAATGGCAGAAAAACCTTCCCGCTAAAATCATATTTCTGTGTTTCTTCTAGCACCCAGATTTAAACAGCAGGTACGATTTTTAATTCTACAAACATTTCACAGCAGCATAAATAATATGACTGGTTAAAAACAGTCATAGTAGGTTAGCTAAACTTGAACGATGTACAAACTGACTTCTGTGAGTTTACATTAAATTAAAATGAAGGGAAAAAGTTATCTCGTTTTGATCAACAACAAATAGGCCAAGTTGGGCTAGAATTAGCTTGTAAGCTAATGAGCTAATTTTGAGTTGGGTCTGTTCCTCCCTGTCTTCTTTCACCGCTAACGAGGCTTTACTTTTACTGTAAAGTGAAACTACTACGTTAATCTAGTAAAACCAGTTTGATACTGTGGGTAAACCAATAAAAAAGTTATTAAGCAATATTACTAATGTCAATAATGGGGACTGCGTTATGGTAGCATTAGCTGGTCATGAATATAACTTGAATTAGCAGAAATAGCATTCATGAATGCAACGTGTACACCTCAGATCTCTGTTGCTAACGAGCTAACCTTTGTTAGCAAACTAAGGCTGTGTTCGGAAACGGAAGCCAGTTGCCTCGTTGCCTCAGAAAGCATCACTTTCAAGTGAAGGCATCTCAGTTAACATCGGTTTCAAACAGCCTTCTAGGGCAGCACTTAAAGCAATGCACGCCGCCTTGCGTCTCTTCTGGCTGTCAGAATAGAGACGCTAGCCTTAGCATCAGCTAACTAGCTATTGAAAAGCCAAATGGCTACCAGACGCCTCAGAAATCAGACTGAACAAACTTGGTGTTTAGTTCTTGCTAGCTTTTCAAAAATCGAAGCGAGAAAACTACTAAAAACCTTTTATGTTTTTGAACAAATTCGGCTTGTTTTTCCGCCATCTTGAGCAGTTTTCAAAGCTACGGAGGCCACAGCCGTGCTGGTTTATGGGTAATAGGCAGCACCAAAACCAGCCATTACGGGGGCAGCTTGAAGGCGTCTTACGCGACAGGAAGAGATCGTTGGAGTTGTTTGGAACAGAACTCGCGCCTCGCTGTCCTGTTAGACACCTTCTGAGACAGCAGTTTAGCCTGTTTTGACCGCCTAAGTGTAGGGAGCTAACAAGCTAATATTAGCTGTGCTAGCTACTATTTAGGGGTAAAGACTAAGATATATCCGTAGCATTAAGTGCTAAAAGTTTCGTTAAGATTCTTAATCCTGTTAACTTTTTCCTCTGATTTCTGATTTTAGCCAAAGTTCTTGCAGACATTTACATTTATTTATTAGTAATTAGAAAACTTAACATTTCAGATCTCTGGCTTCTTTTTATCAAGTAAGAAAATGACTTTGTACCAAAACACACCTCCAGTCTCTTATCTGCACTGTTCCTGAAAATACCGAGCTGATGATGATAACCAGCCCTGGTTTTGGAGGAATGATCACGTCCTAGCACGGCCATTTTCGACAGCTGACTTAACATCCGGTCATTTAGCAGTGCGCTTCACCACTTAGCTTCGATTAAATATTCAATCCATCTGAAATGTTTGTAGAACTAAAAGACAAACTGCATTTTAATCCTGTCCTGTGTTTTATTAAGACTTCTGTTCAACGTCACAGATGCTCCGATTGGTCAGAAGGCCAAGGAGCGGGGGGGCCGTATGATGTGGAAATCTGATGTGCACAGATTAATAAAATGTTCACACTCACTAAAGGAAAGCACAGATTAAAAATTTAAAGTCGGGCAAATAGTGAAAATACAACATGCAGGGATAACGTCCAGGCCAGTAGAGGTTTCTTGTGCTTTAACAGTCAAAGAGAATTGTACAATGGCTAACGTTGACTTATTGTTTTAAATTAGGTGCAGAATACCGGATATTAGTAATACTTTCACTATTTTATGACACCCGTTGTGAGTCTGTGCTTTCATTTAGTTGCTATTAGACTTAAATGCTGCATTACTTTTAAGCATTTGCCTGCTTTTAATCTGAATACCAGACGCATTTCTTTGTTATCTCTTTAGTTTAGTTCATTAATCTGTGCATACAATTTATCCCTTAGTACATTTTGATAATTTTTTTATTAATTTGCACGTATGTTTTATATTTACTATTATTGTCAGTTTTATTGTTTCTTGTAGACAGCTTATATATATATATATATATATATATGCATTTACATTCATTATGTAAGTTCTGTGTGCATGTGTGACTTTTATTAATCCGTACATGTTTGTGTAAATGTTTCTGATCTGCGTGTACTAGCGCCACAACGATTAGTCAATTATTCGATAAGTCGGTTGAAAGAAAATTAATCGAAAACTCTTTTCATAATCGATAAATCGTTTCAGGCATTTTTTAAGCAAAAATGTGAAAAATTTGCTGGTTTCATCTTCTTAAATTGAGGAATTGCTGCTATTCTTTATGATAGTAAATGAAGAGTCTTTCGGTTTTGGACTGTTGGTTGGACCAAAGAAGCAATTTGAAGACAGGGCTTAGGGCTCTGGAAAATTGTGATGAGCATTTTTCAATTTCTTGACATTTTATAGACTTAACGATTAGTCGATTAATCGTGAAAGTAGTCGGCAGATAAGTCAATGACAATAATCGTTAGTTACAGCCCTAGTGTGTACATTTCATTAAAACGTGTGTATGTATTCTTTATAATTCATAATATCATAATAGTGTTTTTTTTATTCGCTCATTATTTGTTTTATTACATACTTTACTGATCAGTGCACTTTTTTAATGTATGCAATAAATCTATTAATCTGTGCAAACAGATTGCAACACCACTAGTTTTCTCCACCATACGACCCCCTTACAGGCTCCATAGAAACCCTAATCACTTTATTATAATGTTGACACGGCGCTCTCTTTTTTGGCATAATTTCAAACTGTAATTGATGTGCTTTCTGCGTGCATGAAATTCAGATTTGAAATTCAAATGGTTGTTTTGTTTAAAAGCACCAAGGACAGTCCTGCATGTGCTGTCTGTGAGGAAATACTGGACAGCATGTTGTAATGAAACTGTAATAAATGCTGCAGAGTCAGACACAGCTGCTGAAGTTAACAGCAAATTGATTAGCGTGTTGGCTGTTCTCTGACAATGGGACGTTAATGTGATGCTTCATGGGTGTTACTGCACCACCCAGATCCAGAAAGGCTTGGTTCACTATTATGCACATTATTTTTTAAAACAGTAGTGAGATTACTGTTTGAAGGAAATCACCGGTGCTATTCTACTTTTTTTTGTCCGAAAAATCTCTTGTTCAGACTCAAAACATCAACATGTCGGTCCGTCTCTTTCTGACGTCCCTTCTGTGGCTCTCAGCTCCGAGCCCTTTGGTTCCTCCTGAAGACGTAAATCTTTACAAAGACCTCATAAATATATAGTTTCATGTTTAAAAAGACTCAGTTGTTTCCTAAAACAGGAGGAAATATTTGGGGACTATTTTCAGCGGCGGATTAATCTACATTTGTTTCAGACAAACTTGTTAGCTGATCAATTCAGTTGGTTTGGTTCTGCATGTATGGATTTGTTGATAATCACCAGCCTTCTTTTAATTACACAGAGATGCAGCACTTTTTCATGTGTTTGTTTGCATTGTTAGCATGCTAATGTTTTCCTTGATTCAATTCACATAAATTCTTAGCATGCTATTGTTTTAGCACACATAAGTATTAAGCCCTGAGAAGTGTTTTAGCATGCTAACAAAGTCATTAGCATGCAAGTTGTTTTCTGTAAAAATATTAGCTTGTTAATGTTTGTTAGCACCCTAGAATAATGACAATTTTTGCATTTTGATATTTTAGTGTGCTAGCAAAAATTAGCATAGCAGGCTAACAGGGCTATATACTGTGCATCATTTCATTGATGGGCATTTAAGAAAAGTGATTTAGTTAAAAAGAGTTTAATACATCCGTGGTCCAGACTGCTTGAGCTCTGAGTGGAATAAAAAAAGTAGGAATGGATGAGACGTTTGATCACCAATCAAAGCAAATCAAGCTTTAAGCTACTGTAAACCACAGAGGAGATGCTACAAAGGCACGCAGATCTGCGTGACTGGCTGTTTTTGGGAAGGGAAATCGTCTGAATGTCTTTTTATGGCACACAACAGGAAGAGGGCTCTGTTCCTTCAGAGCTAACACAGCTTAAACTTTTACAAAAAGCTTCTCTAAATCTTTGACAGCAGATGGTGGAAGTAGAGGAAAACTTAGCAAACAAAAAACAAACAAAAAAATCTCTATAAAACCAAAATGGCGACCTTTTCGGGGAGGTAAAGTCGGTGCGGGAAGCAGCAGGGATCATGGGAAATGACAACAGGTGACTGATTGTTTGCACCACACACTCATTTGTTGATACAGATCCATCGAATGTGTTACTGATATATAGAAGGTTAAAATGTGACACCGAGCACCTTTAACACGAACATGTGACTTTAGGATTCAATGATAAATGAGTAAAGCTGTTCACTACTGTCCTCTCAGGGTTTTTACTGTGATGATCGGAGGATATTTATGTCTCAGATGCTGAAAACGATGGCTGGTCCTGGATCAGCTGTTCCAATTACCTCTGCAGTAAAGAATTATAATCAAATCAAGTTATCTTATCCAGGCGCTTCGCTCTGCAGAAAGATAAGCCAGAACACAGCAAACTGTCGACATCTGGTTCCTTCACGATGGATCGCTGATTACACTGCTGCACCTGCAGGGGAGAAAGGAAGGAAGGGAGGACAGGAGGGAGGACGGGAGGATGGAAGGGTGCAGGAGATAAGCAGAAATGTAGGGAGTTAGCTCACTGCAGGATAAAAATTCTTTCTGTCATGTGAATCTGTTTCACATGGCTGATTATCAGTTTAGGTTTCTTTTACGAAACAACAGATGCTTTAGTGTAGGAAGGAATCTTATATATTCTGCCTCTCAGTTCCCTTTTAACGGCCAGTTAACATTGATTAGCATTCCTTACTGAAACACAGTACGTCTCTTCAGAGGTGGAAGAAGTACCCCACTGGTATGGGGGTAAAATAATAATCCTGCGCCTCTTTTAGGCTTTCCAAATGTTATCCACCGGATGGATTAAATTCTTTCAAAAGAAAGTATCCACTGATTTACAGCTGCTCGTTTGGCCGCTAGTAAAACTGGCTTCAAAGCACGGAGCACTTCCTGTGAGCTCGGAGGAAATGATGCTTCCAAGCTGACCAATCACAGTTCTTCTGGTCTGCGTCACCGCGATGTGTAGTTACATTTTCTATAAGTATCTGAGAGCAGCACACATTTTTGAGTTATCTGAGTTATTTCTTGTTTTACAATGACATTTTGGCCATTTTATGTTTGTGCTGTGATTCAAACAACCTGCAGGTGTTCCTGTTTACAATCATCTACATAACTATTTATGTATTTGGGTACGAAGACCACAATGGAAGTAAGTTTGTAACTTTCTTGTGTTATCCTCGACAGTTCTGGTAAATGTGTATTTGTCACTGTGATGGCATCTTTTTATGGATTTACTTGTGTTACTGTCCAAGAAAATCGAATCAAATCAAATGACGAAGGTTAGAATATACTACTATGGCGCTACAGGTGCTGTGAAAAATTGGATTTTGTGGTGGTGCAGCTAAATAGAACATTTTGGTTCACCAGTGCAAGCAATGCAGAAAGCTAGTCTGGAGCCCTGTTAAGTAAAAGTAGAAATAAAGTAGTAAGTAAACGTCCTGCTCTCAAAATGTTACTTGAGTAAAAGTAAAAAAGTATTAGCACCAATATCCACTTTAAGGACCAAAAGTGAAAGTAGTCATTATGCAGATTGGCCCCTTTCAGAATAATATATACAGTGGGTACGGAAAGTATTCAGACCCCTTTAAATTTTTCACTCTTCGTTTCATTGCAGCCATTTTCCAAAAATCAAAAAAGTTCATTTTATTTCTCAGTAATGTACACTCAGCACCCCATCTTGACAGAAAAAAAACAGAAATTTTTGCAAATTTATTAAAAAAGAAAAACTGAAATATCACATGGTCATAAGTATTCAGACCCTTTGCTCAGTATTTAGTAGAAGCACCCTTTTGATCTAATACAGCCATGAGTCGTTTTGGGAAAGATGCAACAAGTTTTTCACATCTGGATTTGGGTATCCTCTGCCATTCCTCCTTGCAGATCCTCTCCAGTTCTGTCAGGTTGGATGGTAAACGTTGGTGGACAGCCATTTTCAGGTCTCTCCAGAGATGCTCAATTGGGTTTAAGTCAGGGCTCTGGCTGGGCCATTCAAGAACAGCCACGGAGTTGTTGTGAAGC
>NC_060152.1:34086347-34094916 GCF_021292245.1 Micropterus dolomieu | reverse complement strand
TTTATTAAAAAAGAAAAACTGAAATATCACATGGTCATAAGTATTCAGACCCTTTGCTCAGTATTTAGTAGAAGCACCCTTTTGATCTAATACAGCCATGAGTCGTTTTGGGAAAGATGCAACAAGTTTTTCACATCTGGATTTGGGTATCCTCTGCCATTCCTCCTTGCAGATCCTCTCCAGTTCTGTCAGGTTGGATGGTAAACGTTGGTGGACAGCCATTTTCAGGTCTCTCCAGAGATGCTCAATTGGGTTTAAGTCAGGGCTCTGGCTGGGCCATTCAAGAACAGCCACGGAGTTGTTGTGAAGCCACTCCTTCGTTATTTTAGCGGTGCGCTTAGGGTCATTGTCTTGTTGGAAGGTAAACCTTCGGCCCAGTCTGAGGTCCAGAGCACTCTGGAA
The DNA here is from genome assembly GCF_021292245.1 of Micropterus dolomieu. Classification (NCBI taxonomy): domain Eukaryota; kingdom Metazoa; phylum Chordata; class Actinopteri; order Centrarchiformes; family Centrarchidae; genus Micropterus; species Micropterus dolomieu. The sequence goes on along the minus strand of NC_060152.1, from coordinate 34,094,514 downwards.
AAGGTTTTCGTCCAGGATATCCCTGTACCTGGCCGCATTCATCAATTCATCATTCATTAATATAGTGCAGTAAAAAGTACAATATTTCCCTTTGGTGGAGTAGAAGTAGAAAATGGAAATACTCAAGTAAAGCTAACTGTACTTAAGTAAAGTGCTTGAGTAAACGTACTTTCCATCACTGCTGTTGAATATCAAAAGCTTTAACAGGAAACTGAAGTGAGAAAAGGTGACACTGTGAGGTGCACTGCATCCAACCAGCCGGGTGTTTCTTCACACGTTTGACTTGTAAATGAAGGATTTCCGCTGCACTTGATAGCGGTAAAAGCATCTCAAAACGGGATAGTTTCTTAGATGGAGCTCATCTGTAGTCTACAATTGAATTCTCCAAAAAATACGTAGCCAGGGTGGGGGTTAATAAACTGAGAAAAAAAAATCCTTAATGAAAGTGAACAAAAATCTGAAATTTATGTCACAAAAAATCTATATCACTTTGGTATTTTCTTCTGAATACAACCAGTCCACGGCAGTCTCTAAGGTGCATGATAATGTTGAGATTGTGGGCTAAACTCGCGAGTATTTCCTCACTGCGCTAAGTCCGATTGTGAACTCTAATATAATTTTCCACTGCATGCATAATACACGGCTTGATGTTGCAGCCTTGCAAAGTGAAGCGACGTGGTTCCTTGAACGAAAAACACTTTTTCTCTCATAAATGTTTGACTACAATGTCAGAGAATATTCAAATTTTTAGACTTTTAGTTTCTCGTGAATCTACTACTTTCATCCTGGAAAATCTTTCCCCCTCTCCATGTCCATTTTTTAATACAATGGACATAATGTGCATTTGTACCTTTAGGCTACATCTTAATGATATTATACATTAAAGAAGAGTCCATAAATAAATAATAGAGAATTAGCCTACATAAAGAACACTGTGAAGATAATTTCACTGAATGCGAAGCCAACAAGCCTCCCTGACTTTGTCGGCCACCGTTAACGTGTCTTTAAACTCCTCATATCCTGACACTATAAACGTGCTTTCTTCTGGGGAAAATACGGAGCACGCGACTCAACTAACCAACTTCGTATTCACAGTCATAGTTTAACACCAGTGCAACAGTCAGAGTTTGTTTGAGAACCTTTGTGGTGTCTGACAACACCATGGACAGGATCCCTACGAGAGACTCCCTGTGACCACCTTTGGTTGTAACAGGAAACTAAAGTCTCGCTCTGAAATCTCATGAGAGGCGAGTTGTTGCAGGAAGACGACTGCTCTCCCTTGTTTCTAGGGTCGTCTTCCTGCAACAACTCGCCTCTAATGAGATTTCAGAACGATGAGATTAATAAAAGGTAAAATTACTAATCACGCTGATTGGCTCATTTCAGAAAAATGTACTTATAATAATGGATTATATTTATTGATAGATGTATCACTTTAATGTTGCAGCTGGTCTTTCTAATTCTTTTATTTAATGCTGTGAGGCTTAATCAATAATAATAAATCACATTGTATGTGTTGATAATATTTTGTTTTAATATACTGACTCCGTAAAGTACCGAGGGACTCGATCTTTCACATTGAACATCTCACGTCTCTGCTCACATCAACGCTCTACTGTGCACCCCCACCACCACAACTGAGTCAACCAGCGAATGTAAACAACAGGGCTTAACTCAAGTTTGAACTACGGCAGAGTGTCTAAACATGTGCATACCACCCTCGCCCAGACGAAACTCCTCTGAACAGCAGCCGTCATTCTTTCAAAAGGAAAATGCTGAACATCTCTGCAGTGAAAACATGTTCTCAAAACTGTTTGTTATTGTCTTTTCCTGAATTTACAATATGCTGTATTAGATAAATTACTGCGTGGAGGTATAAGCAGAAGCTATTTGTGTCTCCCTCCCTGTTATAATACTGCTGTTTTTACTGCTATTCACAGTTTAGTGTAACTGGTTTAAAATGTTGTCACTAAAGCCCGACTGATATCAACTGACTTGTATCGTCGACACAAGTTTCGTTTTACGGTGGAGAGACTGTAACATTACTTGTCGCGCTGTTGGTCGGTGACACAAGTTTCGTTTTACGGTGGAGAGACTGTAACATTACAGCTTGAAATAATCCCATACTTTGGACACTTTCTTTGTCCCTCGCTATTTTCTCTCTCTTCCTCCACTTTGCAAACAGCGGCATCATAATCATGTCGTGTTCACAACGTAAGTGCGATCTGTGAAAGTAATAAATGTCCGTTTTATATGGATTAAACAAAGCCTCAGTGCAAATAATTTGCATGCTGCTTGCGATGCTTTTTAGTAATTTAATTAATCTATTTAACTGATAAATCGTTTCAGCCCTAGATCCGTCTCTCCGGTTCATTTTTTAATCGTCCTTAATCAGCTGTTATAAACACCGATGCAGACTTATCTACAATTAGGTCGTTTGATAATGTCAGCACGCCGGGCTCTACTCGTCACTAAAATGTCCTGTTGTGTTGTGATGTGTTTGTGTGCCGTATGTGTTACTGCGGCACCCAGAAGCAGACAAGGAGCGGCTAAATATAAAATAAATGAAATGTTAAAAACAGATCAGACGTTACCAGTCTGATGAGGGCCACAGGTCACACTGTAGGATGTCCACAAACTAACGGCCATCAGGAACGTCGCTATGAACCCAAACACCTACAGACAAACACACAACAGAGGCCATTATAACAAGAAAACATGTCATATAAATCCAGCGGTTCATGAAGTGGACATTTGTTTTTTTATTTTACAAAGTTTAATAAAACAATGAAATACAGAACGGATTCTGTGATTGCCGGAGGAGACGGGGAGATTTGAGGTCAGTGTGACTTCCTGTGTAATTAGAGGGAGAGACGCAGGAAGGACAGAGGGTGGGGAACTCCCAACGGGACGGTAATGGTTTTGTTTTGGTGTAGATGGCGAACGGACAGAGGTCTCACTCTGCCTCTGCTTCCAGGAACCACAGACATCCACCCAGTCTGCGATCTCTAGCTGAAAACTCTAGAGGTCTGACAGGTTGGACTGATTTGCAAGTATTTATTATATATTATACTACTGATTATCATTCATTACATATTCTACTATACTTTATTCTATTGTATATTCTAAGCTATATTGCTCTACTATACTGTACATTATGATATACTATATACTACCTTTCACCTTATATTATTATGTTTTATTTTATAATATAGTGGAGAGCCGGGACGATTGAAACAAAGCAATTTTTTCTGACCCTGTACAAGACTGATATGCCAAACTACATCAGCACGTACAGAACGCAGTACCTTCCAGAACCGAGAACAATCAGGTGGATACGTCATGGGAAGTGAGTGGCTTTTATAATAAATTATATTTAACTGTAAATCACTTAATATGATTCAAAGCAGAAATTTAAGGATTATTCACATTTAAGGCTGTTTGTGTTCGTGTTCTAAAAATGACATTTAACATATTTTTATTAAGATAAAGGGCAGAATATGTTTGCAATTATATATTAAGAAGCACACTGTCAGGCATTTTCAATAAAAAGAGGAATAAAATTAACTGTTTGTGTTTGTGCTTTCTAGATTTTCCCAGGTATCGCAGTGTCTGTATTTACGTACCGATGCAGCCACCAGCGCTGAAACTCCTGTGGCCTTCACAGCAGCGACGATGGAGGCGATGAAGATGAGGATGGTCCCGACAGAGTAATGAAAGAACTCCTGAAACAGCAGAAAAAGATTTGCTTGAGTGACGGAAGAAGTTTTAATCAAAGACACCAAGAAGGAAACTTTCTAATAACCTCGAACACCAGCAGGAGATTTCTTCATACAGGCTTCACACCAACATATCATCTGGATTAAACAGTGTAGTCGGCATTTCTTATCTTTTTATATGTACTTTAACACCGCTGCTGTTTCAGCCTGGACTCAGGTGACAACTGTGCTCTATATGTTTTTTGTTTTTGATGTCTAGTTATTTCATTGTGAAACACATCCAAACTATAAACTGAAATATCAGCTTTCAAACAAAATTAGTGCACTTTTAACCTGCAAATCACCAACTCAGTGCTACAGGCAGCCTAAACAATATAAAAGAAGAGGGTGTAAACTACCGTTTTGAAGCCTCCAGTTTGGTATTTTAGCTGTCGCCATCTTGGTTATTTGGAACCGGACATGACCATGGCTGTTTCTCAATCTGCGTTCTTGTGTGTTTGTGTTCTTGTGAAACGTAATCAGTCGCAGCCAATGTTGTACTGTTCCAATTCAAAAGTCCGCATCTAGCCAAGTACAGCCAAATACCCGGATGTGTTCTCGCTCCGCCTCTTTTACTGAGCCTACATCGGTGATGACTTCGGTTCGCCAGATATCCCAGTTTACATTTCGCCGCCAAGAAGCGGAAATATCGGAGGAGAAAACTCACAACTGTAAGTTATTATACTGCTGTTCTTGTGTCATGAAATGCAGTTTTAAGAGGTTTTTTATGAGGGAATATAGTTGTTTAAACTCCAAATATGTGGTTGATTTGTCAAGACAGAGCTGATTAAAATATTTGCTACAACGTTCTCAGGGATGTGAGGTCCTACCCGCTAACGGGTCAGGCCGTCATCAAGTCCGCGGCTGTTCCAATTGCTGAACGACAGACTGCTCCCGTTCCTCAGAGTTTGTACTCCTGAGCCAAACTTGCCAAGTCCAAGCTTTAAAGTACAGAAGTTCGAACTTGGCAAACTCTGTATTGAGAAACAGCTCGAACGTGGACGAAACTTATGTCGCCTACCAACAGCACGACAAGTAATGTTACAGTCTCTCCACCGTAAATCGAAACTTGTTTCTCCTACCAACAGCACGACAAGTAATGTTACAGTCTCTCCACCGTAAATCGAAACTTGTTTCTCCTACCAACAGCGCGACCATAAAACGAAACTTATCTCACCTGCCGTAACAGCACGATGAGTAAGGTTACAGCCCATCCGTTGTAAAACGTTCGGTGGAGCTAGCTAGCTTGGTTGGCAAGGTGCATCTGTAATTCACGTTAACTGTGATTTTACTGGGATTCTAATTTTGGCTAGCAACAAACAGACTTAAAGAGGTGGTATTCTGCTCATTTTCAGGTTCATAATCTTTTTTAGAGGTTGTACCAGAACAGATTTACATGGTTATATTTTTGTCATACTGCACATTGCTGCAGCTCCTCTTTTCACCCTGTGTTGAAGGCTTCGTTTTAGCTATGGACTGGAGCGAGAGTTTCAGAGCAGTGAGTTATTAATCTGTATCCATAAAGTTTTAACTGAGCTCTGTCTCTACATCACAGGAACAACTTTATGTCCACTGACTGCCTGGAGGGTAGCTAGTGTTTGGAAGGGAGAGGAGAGCTGTGTGCTGCAGCTCGCTGTTTCTGAGGGCGTGTCGGAGTAGCCGCTTGGCGAGCGTTATATGAGGCATGTTTAACTTTCATCCCTGTGACGTCACAGGGATGAAAGAAAAGCGGACTACAAATGAGCTGTTTTCAGTTCAGAGCAGAGTTTTCTGTGGGAGATGGGAACTCACTTTGGGCTGGACTTTGGGTTTTTTCACTTTGCAAACCTGTTACATGCACAAAAAAGGTAAATAACTCAATAAAGGAGAGGGAAAAGGCCAAAAAGCAGAATACCACCTCTTTAAAACAAAACGTACTTACTGTAAAAATGAACAGCCGACTCCTAATAAGCTTTTTCAACGGCGTGGATATGAGTCGCCTCTATCCTGATTGACAGATCACCACTCGTTAATCACCTTGTAGCCCCGCCCTAAAGCCTCCCCTGCCTCCCCTTCTGGTCTATTTTGCTCTAAATGGGACCATAATCTACTAAATGAACATTATGTTGTGTTGAAGAAGACTTGAAACTAGCGACTGAGACCATAAACTCATTAGGAAAGTGTTTACTGAGGTAATAAATCAGCTGAGAAGTAGGCTGTATTCGAAACCGCCTACTATACTAGTAGTACGTACTGATTTGGCCTAAATGTAGTATGTAGTATGCAAGCAAAGGCAAAATCTGCAGTGTGCCAAAAACACCCGGATGGCGTACTGATTCGGAAACAATCTGCTGTCTACCTCGCGTACTGTGGCCCATAATGCAAAGCGCTACAACTGTAACAACAACCGGTATTTTTTTAGAGGAAGACAACAGAACTTGTTTTACAATTTTCATACGGTATTTCATCACTAAATCCACTCCTAACAGGTTTTGAGGTGAGAAATCAACTGTGTAGATTTCAAATCTCTTGCTGCTTTATTATTATCATTATTCTAAATAGACATTACTTTGTTAGTGTGATTACTGTGTTACAGTTGTGGTTACAGTACTTGCTTTTTTATTTGCTTTTATTGCATATAATTCTTATTTATGCACCAATATACAAAAGCAAACATCTGCTACAGACTGCAGGCTTGTTCTCCTTACATACAATTTAAAAAAAAAAAAAATTTATATTTATATTCCTCCTTTTGTTCTGATTTTGAAAACTGGAAACTGGCTAAGCCTGACATGGCATACTGCAAAATATATCATATAACAGTTTCATACTGTATACTACATACTGCATACAGTATATGATTGGGTTTCTATTTGGATGGCGGGTGGAACAATCAACCCTGCTCAACGATCGACCATCTGTCTGCCATCACCGATGGACGATGGCATGGTCTGTCGGCCCAACCCTAATACAGTGTACAGTATACAGTACATACTGCGGTTGCCAGTAGTATGTAGTAGGCGGTTCCGAATACAGCCGTAGCCTCATTTTCTCATAAGGTGCGGTCGAGATGACGGCAGCTGAACTGCTGGCTGTTAGAACCGATGCAGGTTTAAGGTGCTTCAACTCTGACTTCACTTTTCAGAGTTGGAACTTCCTGCTTGGAAGGCAGATCAGGTCACTGAGCCAAAAAAAAACACAAACTTTCTGAATATCCTGTGAAATATTTCATCCAAACAGTAAGTCATTTTAGCTGTGTTTCAGAAACAGCTCAATTGACTTAAGATATTCAATGAACAGTTTGTAAAACAATGGCAGTTGCTGGTGGCTACTTCCTGTGTTAACATGAGAGACTTAAGAGGAAACTTTGGCTTTTTGGCTTAAAATAAAAACAGGAATTTAGTTAATTTAATATGAACTAATGAGATGACACTGACACTTGCAACTCTCCGTTTACTACAGATGCTTCCCTCCTTCCTTTTCAATTTGGCTGAAGTTCCTGTTATGTAACTCTGAACAGTCAGATCTGTATTACAGAAGTTCAGTGGAAAAGCAGAAGTGAGAGTGTGAAGACATTAATATGCACACTGCTGATGAACCTGCTGCAGCTTCAAATATTTAAACACACACTGGTGTGACTGTCCTCACCGTCAGCGGCCAGTTGATGCAGGGCATCTTTCCCTGCAGCCTGAAGAGATGCATGAGGAAGAAGATGATGAGGGCGATGAGGAACCACAGCGTCACCACCTCAAAAAACTGGAAGGCGGCCCAGCTGGGCCAACCCCGAACCAAGTGGACGCACAGGAAGGCGACGAGCAGGGCGAGCTGGGAGAAACAAAACCACACATCAAAGACACAGGTCACAACCACACAGCAGAGACATGAAAACCACACATCAAAGACACAGGTCACAACCACACAGCAGAGACACGGGTCACAACCACACAGCAGAGACATGAGTCACAACTACACAGCAGAGACAAGAAAACCACACAGCAGAGACACAGGTCACAACCACACAGCAGAGACACAGGTCACAACCACACAGCAGAGACACGAGTCACAACCACACAGCAGAGACATGAAAACCACACATCAAAGACACAGGTCACAACCACACAGCAGAGACACGGGTCACAACCACACAGCAGAGACATGAAAACCACACATCAAAGACACAGGTCACAACCACACAGCAGAGACACGGGTCACAACCACACAGCAGAGACATGAAAACCACACATCAAAGACACAGGTCACAACCACACAGCAGAGACACGAGTCACAAATACGCAGCAGAGACACGAGTCACAACCACACAGCAGAGACACGAAAACCACACAGCAGAGACACGAAAACCACACAGCAGAGACACGGGTCAAAACCACACAGCAGAGACACGAAAACCACACAGCAGAGACACGGGTCAC
>NC_060152.1:34066695-34086247 GCF_021292245.1 Micropterus dolomieu | reverse complement strand
CACAACCACACAGCAGAGACAAGAAAACCACACAGCAGAGACACGGGTCACAACCACACAGCAGAGACACGAGTCACAAATACGCAGCAGAGACACGAGTCACAACCACACAGCAGAGACACGAGTCACAACCACACAGCAGAGACACGAGTCACAACCACACAGCAGAGACACAGGTCACAACCACACAGCAGAGACACGAGTCACAACCACACAGCAGAGACACGAAAACCACACAGCAGAGACACGAAAACCACACAGCAGAGACACGAGTCACAACCACACAGCAGAGACACGAGTCACAACCACACAGCAGAGACACGAGACACGAAAACCACACAGCAGAGACACGAAAACCACACAGCAGAGACACGAGTCACAACCACACAGCAGAGACACGGGTCACAACCACACAGCAGAGACACGGGTCACAACCACACAGCAGAGACACGGGTCACAACCACACAGCAGAGACAATTTGAATTGTGTCCAGAAAATCACACACGATGTGCATCAGTTAAAAAGATAAAGTAAGTCAATAAAGTTGCAGTTTGTTGTAACAAATCAGACTGTGAAAATACATAGTTACAAAGTCTGAATATGTGAGCTCATTACTGTTTCTCTCAATGTCTGAAGCTAACGTCACTGAAGCTAACGTCACTTTAGCTAACGTCACTTTAGCTAACGTCACTTTAGCTAACGTCACTTAAGCTAATGTCACTTAAGCTAACATTACTGAAGCAAACATTATTAAACCTAAGGTCACTGAAGCTAACGTCACTGAAGCTGACATTACTGAAGCTAACATTACTAAACCTAAGGTCACTGAAGCTAACGTCACTGAAGCTAACGTCACTTAAGCTAACATTACTGAAGCTAACTTTACTAAACCTAAGGTCACTGAAGCTAACGTCACTAAAGCTGACATTACTGAAGCTAACTTTACTAAACCTAAGGTCACTGAAGCTAACGTCACTAAAGCTGACATTACTGAAGCTAACTTTACTAAACCTAAGGTCACTGAAGCTAACGTCACTAAAGCTGACATTACTGAAGCTAACTTTACTAAACCTAAGGTCACTGAAGCTAACGTCACTAAAGCTGACATTACTGAAGCTAACTTTACTAAACCTAAGGTCACTGAAGCTAACGTCACTAAAGCTGACATTACTGAAGCTAACTTTACTAAACCTAAGGTCACTGAAGCTAACGTCACTAAAGCTGACATTACTGAAGCTAACTTTACTAAACCTAAGGTCACTGAAGCTAACGTCACTAAAGCTGACATTACTGAAGCTAACTTTACTAAACCTAAGGTCACTGAAGCTAACGTCACTAAAGCTGACATTACTGAAGCTAACTTTACTAAACCTAAGGTCACTGAAGCTAACGTCACTAAAGCTGACATTACTGAAGCTAACTTTACTAAACCTAAGGTCACTGAAGCTAACGTCACTAAAGCTGACATTACTGAAGCTAACATTACTAAACCTAAGGTCAGTGAAGCTGACGTCACTGAAGCTAACGTCAAAGAGCTTCCATTTGTAGATGATGCGATGAAAGGACGAGGAGTCTTTGGTTTAAACACATCAGGTGAGATACATCTGTGCGTGGAACATAACTAAACTATCTAGAGCAAGTAGCAAGCAAGCAATAAACGTTAGCTTAGCATTCCAGCGCTAACATGTTGGGACAAGAATTGTAGTTTATTGAGTGGTTTCTCACAAATGTTACTTTACTTTCAAACTGCGACTTTCTAGACTTAAATTATCTTTTAAATTGACAAACATCATGTTTGTAATTCAGGGCACAATTGAAGAGTCAAATTTCCATACTTATTATTTCCTAAAAAAAATCTAACAAATTTTGCTGATACATCTCATTATCTTCAGTAAACTGGCACACTGGTGAAATTAACAATAAATGCTTCCACTTCATCAACAAGTTTGCAGTAATTAACAGCTAAAACACACAATATAAATGTAACTATTTATTTTTGTTGTTGTTGCTCTAAAGATTTAAACACACAGCAGTAACTTATTCATGTTAATGTGTCAATTTAAATTATTATCACCAACATTAACAGCAGGATATTTAAATATCACATTAAATACTTTTCCTTAAGACGGTAAAGTCTGTTATCAGTGAAGATGTCCCGGTGTGAACGTGTTATTCCGGGTAAACTCCATGTTGCGTGTTCTCTCACCATCTGTCCTATCTTCAGCAGTCCCGGGATGGTCCGGGTGTAGCCCATGTTCACGATACCGTCACCGGACGCCCTGGTCGTTGTTGTTGTTGTCGTGACGACGGTGTGAGACATGTTGACGGTGAAACGGCGCCGGTGATAAATAAACAACAACACGGGGGGGAAATAAATGTTTAGATAAGTTAAACTGCAGCAGAGTCACCGTCCACCGTTACAGCCCGTCTGTCTGAGAACGTCACGCCCGTCAAGACCGACCGGATAAACACGGACACTTCCGGCAGAGAGACTTCAGAATAAACGTCACTGTTCGGTTTATGTATCTATCCAATATAAAACCTACTCAGCAAAAAAAGAAAAGTCCTCTCACTTACAACTGCTTTTTTTTCTTTTTTTACCAGCAAACATAAAAAGATTCAACAAGCGGTAAACTGAACAGAGTTCAAATGGAAATGTGTGTCCCTGAACAAAGGGGAGGTCAACATTAAGTAAGGAAGGATGAATATGTGGTGTGGCCCTGTGGTCCTGTGCAGGTGTTGCCACATGTGGTCCCCCACTGGGAGGACGAGCAGCTGTCACGTTTACTTAGATGAGCAGGGACCCTGTGCATCTTTTCTTTTTAGTGTTTTAAGTTTTATAACTGTGTCCTGTCTGCACGCTGTCAGGGTTTTAATGACAATTCCACAGCTGCATGTTCATTGATTGTTTTTGGTTCATTGACCAAAGCATGCGAATACGTATTCACACCCTTTACAATAAAGATCTGTAAAGTTATTTGGAATTTTATAGAATTACCTTAAAAATACAGTGTCCAGGAAAAGAGATGTTTCTTCTTTTTGCTGAGCTTATATACATACAGTATATATATACATACATAAAATATCTAGATAGACAGAAGCAATTAATCTTCCTTTTTTATGTCTTTTAATTGACACATTAAAAGGCTTTTAGTAATCTATTAATAATGACACATTCACAATTCAATTGTATAATTCTATATTAGTGAGTTTAACATGGATTTATTTTCTTAACTGAATACTTTCCCTCCCTAACCCCTCCCTCTCCTTCACTGAGGGAGGCCTCTTCCTCTCTCAAGGAAGCTATATATATATATAAAACAAGTATTTTTACTCGTGTTTTTTTGACTTTGCTGTATGTATTTCTAAAAGAAAACTCCCCAGCTGTGTTCATTTGGTGGCAGAGGACTCTGAGGGGAAACTGTGTGCATGTGGAAAATATGTGTTTGTTTATTCAGCTGCGAGGTAACATGAAGCGACTGTCATTCATTGAAAATACAGTAATATCTTTTCAGTGGCCGATATATAATACCGATATATCCAACCTAACATACATGTTCTCTCAGCAGTAACGTCTTGTTTATTAATGAGTGAAACAGAAACATACTTTTGGTTCTGCTGGAGATTTCAGAGCGTGAAGGGAGAGCGAGGTTCAGTTTGTCAGACGTCATACAGCTGCTTTATTCTCTACAGTATAACTAGATCTATTTAACTCTAGCCAGTAATGCTGTTAGATTAGAGCTGCTGTCATTTAGGATAAGATATTGGCCTCCTGAGTGCTGACGCAGATTATCTCAAAATGCTGGATATCCGCCAGATTAATTGGTCTTTCACTGCTTTGTTTGTTTGTTTCTTACAGATAATCTTAATCAAAAGAAAACATTTTGATATTGCAATTATTATTATTATTATGAATATTCTTATTAACAAACAATGAGAAATTGAAGTCAATGTCATGAAAACAAGTACTAAACGTGTACCGTCCATCAGAAGTAAGAGACGTAGGTTATATAATATTTGAAAGCTATTGATCACTAAGATGGTGTATTGAAATAATAATCTGTCCATATTTACGGAGTGTGGACTGTGCGAAACTGTTCTGTAATTTTACATTAAAATCTGCACAAATAGATTTTATTTAATCAAACTGTAAGAAGATCTATAAACTGTTTATTTATAAAACATTTTGTGAACTGATAAAGAAGATTTGCACAAATGTTTAGGCCCTGTCCACACGTACACAGGCATTTTCAAAACTTTTCCGCGATCGTCCACACGGAAACACAGAGTCAGGTTTTGAAAACTCCTGCCAGGGAGAAGATTTTAAGACATTCTTGTTGCAGTGTTGCTGCTTTGTTTACGATTTTATCTCTGATTGGTGGCTTTGCGGTTCGGGTCATATCGCTGCCTGCTGGTTTCAGCGCTGGATAGCGTGTTTTTTACGTTTTCATGTAGTCAGAGATTTTTCTTTTGAACCAAAGAGGAAAAACTCTGTTTATTAAAATACCCGTGGCCTTATAGCCAATAAAAACAGTTTAGCAGTTACTCTGTGCGTGAAAATAAATTCACACAGAACTCAAGTGTACGTGTAAATCTCAAGTTTACAGGTACGGACCTACAGTTGGGCTCCATCCACACTATTTTTTGTTTTAAAACTCAAAGCTACGTTTGCACCTACCATCCAGACTTAAACGACAAGTTCGAACACCTAAAACGTTGAAGTTTAAAAAACGCTGCTGACCCCGTTTTGGTTTTAAACTCCGGGATAGCGTGTTAGAGCTGACAGGAGAAAACAGAAGGCTTTAAAAACGATGACAAGAGTTTTAGTTTTGATGTTTTTATTAAAGCATTTTGTACTGTGTGAATAACACTTGTACTGTGCATGTTTCCATATTTGCTTCACGACGACTCTCAGTCTGTTTCCCGCCGCCACAGTCTCTCTGTACTCCCGTGTTAGTGTGGATCTGGCCTTACAAGTACATTTGGCTCACATTGGACAGTTCTTCATTTAACATCATGTATTCAGACATAAAAACACTTCACACATCTCATTTCTGCTGTTGTGTGTCACTTGGGGAGCAGAGTTTTCATGCCTTTATTTTGAAGTCAGCATCCTGTGTGTGGTGGTTCCATCATGGCTGAGTGTGCGAGCGTTGACAGGAGGTGTGGTCTCTGTCAGGAAACACTGCAGCAGCAGCAGCAGCAGCAGCAGCCTGAAAGCTTCCAGAGCTTCACAGAAAGACACCAGCGTTCAGTCCAAACACACGATTGTTCAGAGAGCTGCTGGCAGGACGTTTCTCTTCAACACACTGAACACAGGACAGACTGTTCCAGCACACAGAGGACAGGCCGAGACAACAAATGGTCCTGTGACTGCAGAGCTTTCACCCTCATCTCGTGGGCTTCATTAGCGGATGGAGTTGCTGAGTTATGATAGAGATTATCAGATGAAATATTTATATTTTGCAGAGGTTCAGCCGTGTAAAATGAAAGTTTACTGGTTTTAAGTCATAATAAGTACATTTTCTGGTTTGAAAATAAAGTGTGTGGCCAAAAATATGTGGATACCTGACCCCGCTCCACCACCGCTGTGGGATTGTCACATACAGAATAATTTCCAGAGTTAGAAAGGAAGTTTTAAGACTTGACAAGATGTGAGAGCTTTCAGCGACCTAAAATGTCCCCGCGCAGCCCTGTTCGTCCCTCACACCTTATCAGTTTTTAGCCACGCTGCTAGCAGCACAGGTGTCCTCCGCTTTGGTCCAGCCTGAAGTGGGCGTAGCCGTCGTGACGTCACCGTTGCTCAAGTTTGGCCGATGTCTTTTTGGAACCAGACGTGAACATATTTGGGCGAGAGGGTGGAGCTAGCTAGCTTGGTTAACAAGGTGCATCTGTAAGTCATGTTAGCTGGGATGCTAATATTGACTAGCGACAACCAGGCTTAAAACAAAACGTACTTCCTGAAAAATGAGCAGCCGACTTGACTGTGTTAAATGTACAGAGCAGCGGAAACGAGTCGCCTCTATCCTGATTGACAGGTCGCCAGGAGCGGCTGAGGCTCAGGTAGAGCGGGTTGGCCGTTAATCGGAAGGTCGGCGGTTCAAACCCTGGCTCCCCCTGGTTGCGTGTCGAAGTGTCCTTGGGCAAGATACTGAACCCCGAATTGCCCCTGGCGGCTGTTCCGCCAGTGTATGAATGAGTGTGAATGTTAGTTTCCGTTTGAGGCTCAGTGTATGAATGTGTATGACTGGTGAATGCAGATGTAGTGTAAAAGCGCTTTGAGTGGTCGAAAAGACTAGAAAGGCGCTATACAAGTACGGAGCATTTACATTTACATTTACATGGTAGCCCTGCCCACATTCTTTCAGCAGCGTGCATGTGATCTGTGATCCGCCTTCTCAACCGTCCTCTGCGCAAGTGGAAGTACGTACTCATTCAAGAACAACAGACAAAATGGATTCTCCTGGATGGAGTACACACAAAACACAAACGAGTCGCTGTGCTGAGTTGCTGCACGAAGCTCCTGAATTTCTGTTTACTAAAATGCTCTCAGAGTTCTCATTAATAATTTAGTAACACTGAACTGGAGGAGGAAAGACAGAGGAAAGGGCAAAGTAGGCGGCTGCCTGGAACCGTCTCTAATTACTGAATTTCAAATTATAATACCTCACACTAAACATCAAATTAAAAGTAATCACATTACTGTAAATCTAAGAGGGAGGAAGCAGCTCCAACGTGACGAAGCGTTTCCTTCAACACGGTGTGAATCTGAAGGAACGCTTCACCGTGTTCAACGTGTCGCGCTCTCCCAGATCCAGCTAACGCCAACAGTAGCAACGTCTCAGGTACTAAACACAGGTGAGCCGACGTTCAGCTTTTACACTGAAGGGAAACCAATCATGGGTACAGATAAGACGAGTCCCAGAGACGCCCCTCTAGGACAGAGACTCCTTTCACTTTAGAGACATGAAGGGGAAGAGGAGGAAGAGGAGGAAGAGGAGGAAGAGGAGGAAGGTCCCGACAAGATCTGTGGTGCAGGAACCAGATCTGAGAGTCCAGAAGAACCAGATTCCAAAAGTAGAATCAGAATCGATGAAATTGAAACGACACCCAGCCCTACTGGGTGCCAACATATACGATGATACCGTGACAGTTAGCTGTCCACTTGGCTGCAGGAAGGTCCTGGCTCGACTTAACACCCCGTGTTAAAAAAGCAGTCAGCCATCAGCCACACTGTCGAGCTCAACTGCCCGCCCGGGACTTCTGGGAACTATCTGCGGTCTCCATGAACCACGTGACGGTCAAGCGTTTTGGACCCCCGCTGAAACGACTCTCTCTTCGGGCCGTGGCTTAGCCAAGAGTCAATCGGTCGACCGTTTTACATCGGGATGCATTCTGGGATTCACTGCGTGGACTGTAAAGGGCATAATAATTACCCCCGTACATTCGGACAGCACTACAAAATGGCGAATGGTGAGTCGAGGGTGATTTCAGACACAGCCTGAGATTAAGGTCTGACTTTAATCTCAGAACTCAATTTTTTTTTCCACATGTGGCCCTAATCCTCTTCCGTACATCTTATTTGGCAATTAGTTGCAAATTTTAACTACCTTGTTCTTAAATTATTTTTTTTAGCACTTGCGGTTGTTAATGTTTTAACGATTTTATTATCGTTCGTGACTTCATGAGTATCGCGTGCAACTAAACAGTGAGTTGATTCAACCAGTTGAGTCAACAGGTGGTTAGTGTCTCACACACAATGTAAATGTGGAACAGACTGAATTCATCTGTGTGACTGTGAAGTCCGTTTGTTGCTGACAAAATTTCCCTCAGGGGACAATAACGTTGATCTTGATCTTGATCTTTCAGAGCAGCAGCAGAGAAGTAAGGAGCCGTTATTCTCTTCTTATTTAGCAGCTTTACTCATCTCCATGGAGACGTGAAAATAGATGCTTCACACTTTCAACCACATCCTGTGGCCACAAAGCGGTTAAACACACACCAGCGGATACACACAAACAAACTTTCAAACTTGCCAAACTTTCAGCAGCAGGAAGTGAAGCTGAAACCTGCAGCAGCTTCTGGACTAAAGTGACTTGAAAAAAAACTGACCAGAGGATCTGCAGAAGGTAAACCTGTGTGTGTTTCTCAGGTTGGAGTTTCAGGAGTGTCAGATGCAGGTGATCGAGCCGCAGTGAAAGCCTCAGCTGCGCCGCAGGCAGCCGCCGCTCTCACCAAACCACAGAGGCCTTTTAGGGTTATTTAAGCGCCGCCCTCGAAACGGTTTGGTGATACCTGATAAAAACATTTCCCGGAGCTTCTTTCTTGAGGTTGATTTAATCTCACTGGCTGCGTCAAAGCTTCAAATGGTGAAGACAAAAAAATAAGAGATTTTAGGGATGCTTCACAGTTAGGTTTGGGCCCTGAGTTCAGCCTCTCAGGCAAACATTCACAACCTGCCACTTTTGATCTGAAACTTGGGTTGGTACTAATTCCTAAATTCTGTGTTCATAAAAAATCCCCCACTGTAGTCAATATAAACAACATGGCCAAAGTCTGTACATAGTATTTTATATTACATTAATACTTTGGAGTACTTTTATATAATTAATACTTTAAAACTGTAAATTCCCAAAACTTTTTTTGTATCATTGTTTTGAAAGAAATGATACCATATCTGCCTTCATTTAAATATCATCACTGTACGCAGGGTGGGCAGTGTTTGTGATACGTGTATTTCAAATATTTCATGTAGAGCTGGACAATAAAACAATAATATATAATTTTCCTCAATAAAAATAGATCTTATAAATATAAATAAATATTTGACTTTATTCATTTGAATCAAGAAAGAGCACTTAATTTTTCTATCAAGATATTTATTTTGTTGAGGAAAAATGACTGAAATTAAGTTATTACTTAATTTCATTTAGTTGAAAACAGATTTTATAATAATAGTTTTGAATCTTCTGCCTCAGATTTGTGAAGTGATCCTCTGTTTGGAATCAAGTGTTTGTTCTGAGCATAAAGAAAAGTTTAAAAACACAACTTTCACTCAGGAACCTGAAAGAAATAATGATTTGACATTTTGATAATTATTGATAGAAAATTATATGACTTTTTTTTATCATGAAAACATTTCAGCACTAATATAAAATACACTATAGGATGTGGTCATTTGCATTTTATAGGGTTATTAAAAATAACTTTATATTTTGTGTCACAAAACTTCAGTGTTTCGTATTTTGTAGTTTAAAAATACTTTGTGAGAAGTCTACGTGATGATTATTCAGCGTTCTGATGAAGGAATCAAACAGGCTGGGATTTCTTGGCACCTTGGTAAAGTATTTCTGAAATACAAAAATGCTAGTTTATAGTAGTTTATTAATTGTATTGATACAATAGGGGTATTTGGTATCGTATTTTAAATATACATGTTCCCTTCCTGATCACTGTTACCTTGTTTTCTCCATTTTTCCTGTAAAGGAATGGTACTTAATAATAAGTAAAAATATTTCTGTACTGCCCCTCTTAAACACAAAGTAGTTTCACGGATAGTGTATATACTAAATAATTAGTATAAATACTCTGTAATGTAGCGTGTTTCCTAATCTTTTACTGACAGTTTTCCTTCGTCAGGATCGCGATCAGGACCTGGACTTGGATTGGGATGAAGCAAACAGGACGTGCCTCGTTTTGACTGAGCCCTTTCGACTTTCCAATGAAAAGTGTTGATAGTAGGCCCCCCTCACCCCCGGGGCCCCGTGGCCTGAGCACAGTCGGCCTGTTCTGTAATCCATCCACAGAAACATCATTGTTTGCTGAAGCATCGACACACAGAGGCGTCTACATACTTTCACCTCTGTAGTCTTTTTATTGGATAAATAAGTGACCTGATTTGATTCAGTAAATTGAATTTCTTCAGTCAAAATACTGGAGAAAGGTTTTCCAATAAGGTGATGGGAAAATATATTCTGATAACACTAAGTCGACCTCTGGCTCCCCCTGCTGGAGGGAGTAAATACACACAGCAGCTGAACTCAGGGATGGCTGGTTCTAAAAACGTTTTCACATCAAGGATCCCCACCACTTTTTTAAAGCATAATTTATTAAAAACCTTCTGAAATACAGTTTGCAGTTAAATAACAAATGAAAATGCCTTTAGAACGGTTTATTTGCACATGAAGAAAAAATGCAACGCAATTCAAATATAGAAGAAACAAATGTGCATTTTCCAAAAGAAGAAGAGCTTAAGCCAAAAAAAAAAACAAAAAAACAGGCTGCTGATTATAAAATGACCCAAAAACCAGTCAGTACCTTTAACAACTTCTTCAGACAGTTGGTTTTAGACCAAGTTTTCTGTTCTCTCCCTGTGAACGTGACAAAAGAGGAGGGAAGACAGGAAAAACAGATCTGAGAGCAGCACAGAACGACTGAGATCGGACATGTCTCCACCACTTTTTGAAAGCATTTGCTAAAAAAAAAAAAAAACTATTTACTGATTTCTGAATTATATTCCATTATATTTTTAGATTAGATTCTTCACCGGCCACCTGAATTTTGTTTCCCCTCAATAAATCTGTGCAGAAAATGTCTCAGAATGCAGGAAATTAAATGTTTAATGCTCAGAGTCTTCTGAGGGAAGGACCCCCAGAGCCCCCAGTTGTTTATTTCATCAATGCATATTTCTTTTTAATAGTATTGAAATATCTTCTAGTCTTGTTCTCGCGACCCCGATATTCTGCATTGCCACATCTCATTAGCTAAGTGTTTTGTTTCTACTGACGCCCTTGTTCTAAACTGAGCTCCCCCACCTGATTTACCGGATTTAGGCTTTCAGATGTTTTATTACAGAAAGTGAACGAAACCCATGAGCCAAATAGTCACACATTCTGTCATTGTGTTTCTTATGCATGGAATTATAGTGAAAATAAATTATTCCTCGTTCAGCTGGGGACCCACTGGAACAACCTCAAGGACCACTTGGGGTCCCCACTTTGAGAACCACTGCACTAAGACTCGAACGATAGGAACAGACTGTCTGATACCAACTATAACTGCTGCTGCTTAACAGAATAATACAACCGATTACTTAAAGACCTCTCAAATAAAAAACCTGTGATGTCAGAGTGTCGCATTCATCTGCTGAATCAAAGTTTCTCTCACCTCAAATCTCAGTTTACCTCCTAGTTAGAGCCAATCACGGTCCCGTATGAAACTTACACAACTGTGATGTGGACATAAAGCCTGTAGGTCACAAACACTGAGACTTTAACATAAAGTCGTAAAGACGTCTGGTGTCCTGAAGCAGCTTTTAACATTAAGAGAAGGAGGAGATGTTGGTTTTCCATTTAGTGTTTTATAAAACATGTCTGGAAGGGATCTTTAATAAAAGACTAATAATACATGATGCACATAAGAGCAAGAGCTATTAATTACGCAACACATGTGAAACAAAACACCTAAACAATATCTGGAAGATCTGGAAAGGTGCAATAATAAAGAGTTTTCACACTTAGAGAAGCACGAGCATCATTTTAGAGTGATGGAAAAAGTGCAACAGATTTTATTCCGATAAAAAAGAGGGTACTGACAAAGTTGGGCCCAGGATTTTACTTTTCCATGTACTTATATATGTGCTGTGGTCCAGACCCTTGTAAAGAAACCTAACATTTATCTTTGATGCAGCAGCTTATTACAACCCATATTTGGGTTTCTTGTTAGGCTGCGACCTCTACTGGCAGAAGACGTCAGGCGACGTGGTGTAACGGGCCACAAAGTTCATGTAAGGAGGTGGTAGGGCGGATGGATCAGTCAGTTAAACTCAAGAGATCGAGGCTCGAGTGCCGTGTGAATGTTTGAGATTAACATTGTCTGAAGCCTGGACAGGCCGTCACAGGGCAAAGTAAAGTTATTATTATTGGGATTCCTTTAAGAGAATGCAGACTTAAAGATGGGATTTTTCTGAGGATAAACAACGTGAAGTGTATTTCTTTTCACATTTCCTCTTTCTACTGCGTTCATGATCTGAAGTTGAAGCGACTTCCTTTGTTGTTCCTAAAAAAACAAAAACAAAGGATACATGCATCTAAATGAGCTGTTAGCTTCACTAGCTCTGTATAATATCAGAGGATTGTTAGGACCTGATTAAAGTAGAGAGGATCAGGAAAATAACACAAAGTGAGACTGAATGTCCAACATAAATTAATATCTGATGCATCTCAAGAAAAGCCTCGACCCACGTGCCCCTTATGCCCCACACCTAAAACCCCCTCTGGCTGCAGAAAGGAAAGAATAAATGTGTGTTTTGTTAATTTTTCATACCTGACTCATCAATGAACGTTCACAGGAGAGTAGAAGACGTCTGAAATAACAAAGTTTCACCCTGTAAAATCCATTTTCATATGTTTGTTTTCCACAGTATCAATGTTGGAGCCAAACATTTAAAATATATAAACACAGTTATATTAATAAGGATCTAAGCTGCCCTTCCACCTGGTGGTGGCTCCTGTGAAACTGTTTCATTCTTAGTAAATAGCAGCATTAGTGAAAAATTCACTGCTTGAACAATAAAAACAGCCTATTCCGCCTTAATTTTCATTTGGCTGGTGTGACTGCAGTGGGACCAGCACCACCTTACACCTTACTACAACATGACGTCTGGCCTGCTTCAAGTGCAGTCTGAAACTCACCTGATTCCTCTGGGTGTCGTGTGGAGCTTTTCAAACCGGCATGCTGAGCTGTAAAGAAACAAAGTCTCATTAGAACTGAAGCTTCACACAAAAACAAGCAGGCAGCTGCTTTGCTTAAGATTATTTACGTTATTTTGCAATGCAAACGAGAACCATCTGCTCCCCGGGAAGTCCAGAAACAAGACCTAATGTTGGTGCAATCACTGGTTCAACAGTATGTTGTGCACACATTCAGCAAATCATATTACGTAGACTCGTGCAGCTTAAATCTTAGTTTAGTCTATTAATTGCTTGAGCCTGGAAACTCGGTCACCTTTACTTTCTGGTACTGCCAGCATGCAGAGCACCACAACCTTGAAACTGGACCCCCTCAATGAATCAGGCATGTGATTGGCAAAGGGCAAAAAAGCAGGAAAATATACTGAGACCCCCCACACCCTGATCAAACTGGCAGCGGCTCTATTATAGCATATATGGTATTTGGTGGAAGTGTTGCAGTGGAAATCAAAGACAAGTGTCTAATCCACTGTTCCATCGCCACCTCTCTATAATGATTATTATTTTGTATACATTTACCAAACTTCAACAGCTAAATGTGCAACATGCAGCATGAAATAATTGATTCTATAACTAAATAATATAACTACTAACTTTCAAATTAGTTTATTAGAAGTTAATAGAATATTTTTAAAGAATAAGAGACAGCAGCAAAGGTTACTGCCTGTGTAAGATCTGGTGGCCTAACTGTTAAAGAAACAGAAACTCAGATCAAACAGCTGATCAGTCTCTGTCTATTGTTAAAACTGAAGGAAAAAGTTTGACATTTCTACTCTGGCAGCGGGCGGGCGTGTGCGTGAGACGAGAACGAACGCGACAGTTTTAACGGGATCACGGCAGTTACAGAGAACTTGTTTGCCTGTCTGTTGATGAGGAGCGCAGAGCGACCCCGCGGATTAAAGCCGTCTGAAAAGGCCTTTTATAAACCCCGTTACAAGCATTCACAAGAAAAAATTTTATAATGTGCCAAAACCTTTAACATCAGGACGACTTAAAAAGCCACCATTCATACAGCAAAGTGTAGCCTATATATGATTGATCAATCGACAACAAAGTCAAAGTAAACATTAGACATTAGCCTCTAACAAGCAATAATCAAAACATACCTGCGGGCACCCCCTGCTGTGGAGGTCGCTGTATTTTGTTGTCATGTTTCTACAATAGCTGACAACGGACAAACCGCACTAAAGAGCGCGTTTCTTCTAATCTCTACTCCACTGACATTTGGACAAATGAACGCGCACACGTGTTATTTAGCACGACAGCCAACGTGTGGATCTTTATTCCATGAAGCCAGAGGAGTCGGGACAGATACAAACAGCTGACAGCAGAAATCACGGATGTTGTGGATTTTCCCAGATGGAAGGTTTGATGTGGGGCAGATGTTTTCAAAGCGGAGCTGAAGTTGTCTGCTGGACAGGTAATTAACTTAAGTTTGTCAGACTTTAGCGATGCAAACGAAAGCTGTTGTTTGAAGCTGGCTATAATCAGAGAGAGAGGTGACGTGTTTCCCCTGTCAATGAGTAGTTGGATTAATTTCACGTCACCTACTTATTCTCCAGCCTGTGGTTTCGCTTTGCTGGTTACCTTAGCGAGACAATCAGCTGATCAGTAACGTTAATTGGCAATAAAAGATCTCAGAGCATGGAAGCATCAGCCAGCTAAACATTTACTGCCCTGGTAGAAAAATCATGTTAGTTGGATTGGTTTATTCTCCAGTGCTGGCTTTTCAATTCAATTCAGTTTTATTTGTTTTGCGCCAAATCACAACAACAGTTATCTCACAGCGCTTTTCATAAAAGAGCAGGTCTAGACCGTACTCTATGATGATATTTACAGAAGTACAGTTCAACAGTTCCCACCAAGAGCAGCACTAGGAGACAGAGGCAAGGAAAAACTTCCTTTTAAGAGGCAGAAACCTCGAGCAGAACCATGACTCAGGGTGGGCGGCCATCTGCCTCGACCGGTTGGGGTGAGAGAGAGAGGGAGAGAGAGAGAGAGAGAGATGTAAGGAGAGAGGGAGGGGAGGGATGCAGCCTACACAATATCCACACAGAGGTACAGACAGTAAAGGTGATGTTGCTATAGACTAAATGAAAAATGGTACAGATATTTATAGTAGTGTTAATGATAATAATCGTAATGTTAATGATTATAATAACAATAGTCGTTGCAGCAGAGGGTGTCGAGCAGGAACACGGGGGCAGCAGCAGCCACTCCCACTGTTGTTTGGGATGGGTGAAGGAGCCGCTGAGGACGGCGTCGTCTCTTCTGGAGATAGAGACCACCGGAGAGACCTTTATGGTCCAAGACACCGACAGAGACCCTGAAGAGGAGGATCACATCCGGGTGAGCTCAAGACAGTTTGGGGCCATTTCCACTGATTCTGGGTTATTTTTAGACTTCACAGTTGGTTCTCTAAAATACTTTGTACAAGAACAGTGATCGGGTCCAGATCTGTAAAATGGTAAGTATATAGTAGCAGATAATGTTTGAAGTGTGTATATGAAGTCTTTAAATGAAATGAATCACTTTTCATTGCCCATTTGTAAACGGGTCATGTAAGTCACTTTGGATAAAAGCGTAAGCTAAATGAGTAAAAGATCCATTTGCCCTCTTTCTTGTTGCTTGGAGGGGCCATTTCCCGTGTCGGAAGTGTCAGTGCTCAGAGACACATTAGTGGATGTGTCGCAGTGGGAACTGAACTCGGGTCTCTTACACCAAAGACATGGGTCTTATTGACCGCACCATCACGCACACCATGGCCGCACGTGAACACAGTGAGAACAACGCAGATTACCAATTGACCCCTCACCGGGTATTTAATTTCCACGACAGAGTCCACTAACACCAAAACACGACCGGCTCCCAGCTCCCAACACAAACTCCACTTAAGAAATGTATGTGCTGAAGCCTGTCAGGCCAAACAAGAACAGAGTCAATATCTGAATGGCGTGAGTGTCACGGAAAGACCTCTGCTTTGTTTTGGATAGTAAAATCGATCCAGAGTTGGCGTTCATCCTATTGGACAGGTAAACTGACATTACTGCAAAGCATGTGAAATATATTGTGATGTTGTGCTTTAGTTAATGTAACGTCCAGCAGTTGCTGATATTTCCACTGCAGAATGCTATAATAATTCCCGATCCGCAGATAAGTAACTGAAAAGCTGTCGGCTAAATGCAGTCAGTGTAACGTCATGTAACAAGCATGTATTAGTTTAATTTCAAGCTGATAAAAATATTACTCTAACGTTGCAGTGGGAGTTTTCAGCATGTTGTGTGAAGTTTTCTCCTGTTATTTCTGTTTTGGCCGATGCAGAGTGGTCGCTCATGTGTTCGAGCACTCGCAATCTGAAACCTCACCGCTAGAGAAAATCCTCACATAGCTCCTTTAAAATCCTCTTTGATAAACTGTTGCCTTTAAAGGGAGGGAGGTTGTTTGACTACATTATTTAAAACACCAACAAACCTGACATTACAGCTTCATAGATGATCCTGTCCTGCCTGAACAAAGAAGACAGGATCTTACCTGTGATGATCCCCGACAGAATGAGACAGAAACACAGAGTATGCTGCCACATCGTCTGGCGGATCAGACAGAGCCGCAAACAATAAAAGAAAACTTCAAACCTTCAGGCTAAAATAGCAAATTCGGGAAGTTCTGTAAAATGTGTCATATGAAACATTTCCTGTCAGAGTAGAAGAAGCAGAAGTCAGAGAAGGAGGACACACAAGACAGTACACAGGGTTTTAGCTTTTGTTGTACATTAATTTAATCGCATGTTTTCTGTATATTATTATATTTTCTGTAGTAGATGATTGAGCTTGTGTGTGCTTAATGTTTCACCTGTTACAAGACAACACTGTAAAAAGATTGCTGTAAATTTTACAGGCAGCTGGATGCCAGTAAGTTACTGTAATTTACATTACAATAATATTACCGTATTGTCCTTTACAGTGTTATTACTGTTTTTTCATTTACAATAATATTACTGTATTGTCCTTTACAGTGTTATTACTGTTTTTTCATTTACAATAATATTACTGTATTGTCCTTTACAGTATTATTACTGTTTTTTCATTTACAATAATATTACTGTATTGTCCTTTACAGTATTATTACTGTTTTTTCATTTACAATAATATTACTGTATTGTCCTTTACAGTATTATTACTGTTTTTTCATTTACAATAATATTACTGTATTGTCCTTTACAGTGTTATTACTGTTTTTCACTTACTGTTTTACTGTATTTTCATTTACAGTGTACTGAATTTTAATTGGCTATATTTAATTTACTTTATACAAAGTACACATTTATCTTTTCTTAAAATCCTATGTCAGTAGGCCTACAACACTGCAAACCATTTAATTTTTTTGCCAAAAGAACACGAACATTTGTCCTTACAATATGCTTTTTAATTGTTGAACATTAGAGACACCTGTGGCTTCTGTTGCCATACTCCAACTTACTGAGCATGTTATAAAATTCCACAACAACCAGGAGAAATGAAGTTACTGGTAATGATATTCCCTGACTTCATTGGGAGAAGAGTTAAAATGGCTTCAAGAAGATCAGACTATTCCATCATTAACAAAATACATTACAGTTGCAATATCAATTACAGCCATTTTAGCGTCATAAATGCAAACAGCATCAACCTTTTTTGCTGGAAATCTTTCTAGACAACTTTTCAAACATAAATAAATCTTTAATTTCTTGCTCTTTAACTGACACTTCAACTGCTTTCAGCACTAAATTTCAACTTTTTTTCCATCTTTAGCTGACTGTTCAGATACTTCAACTGACTGCTGTCACCTCTTACATACCAGCTTACACGTCAACCATCTCTCACACTTCAAATTCAACTGGAATTTGAATTACTTTCACTGTTTACTGCTCATCTTACATTTCAAGTGCAATCTCTTTCTTTAAATAACAGTTCAACTGCTTTCACATTAACTGATACTTCAACTAGGTATAAATTGTTAACTGACAGCTGAAATACTTAATACAGTTGGCATTTTAATTGCGGTCACTCCTTACGTACCAACTGACACTTGAACTACTAACAGTGCCCACATTTCACCTGTCTCTGAAACTTGAACACAAACTCAATTGATGTTTTAACAACATTCATTCTTAGATTTTAAATTTAGATTTTGCACGCTCCATTTCTCTCTTTAAGTAATTATTCAACTTCATTCAGCATAAAGTTATTAACTGGACACTTCAACTAATTTTCTAGTTTGAAGAGAGTCTGTGGGGAGGAAACGTTACGCTCATGAGTATAGGCTTAGTTGTCAAGGGAACACACTTTCTTGCTGGAAAACGGCGCACATTGTTCAGACTTTCCACCAACTCCACCAAACCCGTACACACGTCAAACTCGAACAATTTTATCCGACAAACACAGACTGACGGCACACACTGATCCAGCAGTTGGTCACTGTTTGTATGGGCAGTGTGAACAGCCACCTGAAGAGTATGAAATGAAAAATGAAATTTTGAGCAAATTTCAGCTGTTTTTGGCTACTGCACTTCACCCTTTAAGTGCTACAACTTTAGAGTTGAGTTGAAACATTTATCCCTGATCGAGTCCACAACCATTCTCACCAAAGCTAAACGCTCCTGCTTTCTGGGTCGCTGGCCTTGCACGACACACTGTCGCAAATTTGGTGGCATTTTCTCCCATGAAACTTCATAAGATGTTACCCAGTCAGAGATCTGAACAGGGACTTTGCTTTGTAGGCCTGAAGATGAAGTTCCTGCTGCATAGTTGCCAAGCTGGACAGATGTATGATTGTCACGCCCTGTGTGAGGAATAAAGACATCTTTATTATAGCATGTGTTGTTTCGGCATTTTTAAGCAGTATGTACACTTTTAAAGTACTGTACTTTGTACTGCCCTAGAATGGTTTTCATCCTACCTGTCAAATAGGAAGTTTTGCCTGTCTGTAAACAACTATGTCTCTTCGTTCTGTCCAGTTAAATATGGTGTGCCTCAGGGGTTGGTCTTAGGACCCATTTTGTTTTCCTTGTATCTGCTTCCCCTTGGACATATTATCCATAAACATGGCATTTCTGTTCATATTTATGCTGATGACACACAAATGTACTTGCCCGTCAGATCCACAGACCCTGGAATGCTGAGTTCACTTAACAACTGCCTTTGTGAAGTTAAAAAATGGATGTCAAATAATTTCCTCCAGCTGAACAAAACAGAAATCCTGGTCATCGGGTCCCAGCAGATGGCAAAACAAATACTGCCATCTGCTGGTTCCCTAGTAAATCACATTAAGCCTGTGGCAAAGAACCTTGGTGTTTGGTTTGATAGTAATTTAAATTTCGAGCAGCACACCACAAAGCTTGTTCAATCATGTTTTTATCAACTTAGAAATATAGCTAAAATTCGATCTATGTTAACTTTTAAGGACTCCGAGACCATTTTACACGCCTTCATCTCATCACGCCTGGATTATTGCAACAGCCTTTTCACCTGTTTAACCCAAAAATCTATTGATCGACTCCAGACTGTCCAGAACTCAGCTGCCAGGCTTTTAACCAGAACAAAGAAATATGACCAAATTACTCCTATTTTAGCTTCATTACACTGGCTCCCAGTGTGTTTTAGAATTGACTTTAAAATTCTATTGATCACTTTTAAAGCTCTTCATGGCCTCTTGCCTTGTTATATTTCTGACCTTTTAGTCCCATACGCACCAGCACGTACCTTGAGATCCTCGGGCAGAGGTCTGTTGTCTGTTCCAGAGTCTCGACTGAAAACTAAAGGGGACAG
>NC_060152.1:34053407-34066595 GCF_021292245.1 Micropterus dolomieu | reverse complement strand
CAGACTGTCCAGAACTCAGCTGCCAGGCTTTTAACCAGAACAAAGAAATATGACCACATTACTCCTATTTTAGCTTCATTACACTGGCTCCCAGTATGTTTTAGAATTGACTTTAAAATTCTATTGATCACTTTTAAAGCTCTTCATGGCCTCTCGCCTTGTTATATTTCTGACCTTTTAGTCCCATACGCACCAGCACGTACCTTGAGATCCTCGGGCAGAGGTCTGTTGTCTGTTCCAGAGTCTCGACTGAAAACTAAAGGGGACAGAGCGTTTGCTGTCAGGGCCCCGAGGCTCTGGAACAGCCTGCCCGAGGAAATCAGGTCGGCTGAGTCAGTGAACTCTTTTAAGTCCCTTCTTAAAACATACTTTTATGGGAGAGCATTTCCCGATCTTATTTGACTTTATTTTATCCCTTTTATTTTATTCTATTTTACTAATTTTATATTTAACTTAAACGTGTATTTTAGTCTTTTCAATGTTTTCATGCTTTTATCTTGAATTGTTTTTGTATTATTGTCTCTTGGGTATTATTGTCTTTACACTTGTTAAAGCACTTTGTAACTTGTTTTTGAAAAGTGCTCTACAAATAAAGATTATTATTATTATTAAAACCCAAAGCTGAAATATCCTCTACATATGCTCAAGAAATAGGCATTATACTGACCGCAGGACTATGTGAGTACCTTGCTATGCAGACATTTTATTTCTGATACAGCCCTATCAGAATCGCTCTAGTACCAACTCACTGACACCAAGATCTCATGTTTGTTGTCTAGTGGAAATTTTTAAATAAAGCATGGGACTAGTCATCCTGGACGCGTTGAGATTCTGCTTGCTGTCCAACTAATTTTGTACACCAAACACTAAGTTTTACCAAACATTTTTCCTTTTTCAAATTAGTTGAACTACTCCACAATATTTTCAGGGAACCTCATAATGCAGAAGTACACCCAGTCTAGTCCTGCAGCCTCTCCTGCTTTCTGTCATTTTTTCTCTAAATGGGACCATAATTTACCAAATTTAACACCATGCTGTTTTAAAGAAGACGTGAAACTAGCGACCAAAACTCATTATTAAGTGTTTACTGGGGTAATAAGTCAGCTGAGAATTAGAGTCATTGGAGCCGGACTTCTTTTGGCAACCAGTGGAGTTGCCCCCTGGTGGCCGTTCGATATAATGCAGGTTTAAGGGACTTCCACATTCGTCTCACTTCTCAGACCCAGAGGTTCCCGCTTGAGTGGTCCCACTTCATTGAAATGAATGATAATTTTGATGTATAAATAGACAAATGTTTATCAACGGTTTTATAAGATTATACTATATGACCTCCAAATGCAATATAGCCACCTAAATGCAGTTTGTATGTTTTTTGTGGATACTTTAGCCCCTTTTTCAACTGCACGGTAGCAGCTCCACTCGCCTCTACTTTTTTTGGTTTTCCATTGTGGAATAGTGGGACCTGTACCTGCTACCAGGTAATTTATTTCATATCACCTCCGTCGAGGTTCCAAGCGAGCTGAGGCGATACTAAAATGTAAGGTGAAAACACAGCAGACTGCTGACTGGTCAGAGAGAATATTCACTATTCACTGCATCATCATTGTGCGCGCCGCTGGCTACTATCTGCAATGGAAAACGGAGGAAGGCCAAAGCTGGTACTGGTAATGGAAAAGGGGCTTTTGCTTACCTGGTATAGGTGAACCTTATACAGTACAATGAGGACACTGCATTGGCTTCTTGTAACCCTCAAACTCCTAAAACGTCCCTTTCAGACTGAATATCAAAATGTGTTTATATTAGGGCCCAACCCCTGGCAAACAAACTATATACAAATATACACCATATGTTCAGAAGCGCCAGACGCGGACCTCTGTTTTTTCCACCCCAAGATTCTGGATGCAAACCATAACCAAGTTCCACATGACACAAAGACCAGATATGAGACCACCACAACACTGACGTCAACACGCCACACGCTAATTTAAAAGAAAGACAGAGCAACGCGCCTGTTTGGGTCTTGTAGTCCTCACAAGTAAAGACAGAAAAAAAACAACATATCTTGTGATTACTGAGGAACGATTGTGTTTTAAGCAGATAGAGTGCTCAAACTCAAAGATTTGCATATTCACCTTCCTGACAGATTGTATGCACTATTAGTAACATTAATTATTATTACCTGCCAGGTACAAAATGTTGTGGTTCTTGGGTTTTTCCAGTTTACCAAAAAGCATTTCTAGTCTTAATAGTCTCCAATATTGTAAATGAAAGAATAGTTCCTGCTACTGTAGAGAGCAGTCGTGCTTTTCCTACTCTCCCATCTTATCTTGCTCTACTTTGGTCGTGTGGAAACTTTTCTCTTTCGACCACCTGCCTGCTGTTCTCCTGAAACCATCAAAATGGAATTAATCAACTGGTCACTCAGCGCTAAAGACAAGATTTTCACCCAGAGACGTGCTTCACCGGGTGAACTGTCCCAGTGAAACATTCGCTGCAGGCTACGCTCGCGACTCGTGGGAGACCTGGCAAACGGTTTGCTTGGATGTTTTATCTGTGGAGGACATTGAAGATTTATGGATAATTGGAATTTTGTTAGTGGGCTTCCTGATTATCGGGCTTGGAATCTCCCTAATATATCGTAAAATTGGTAAGACAGCCGCCAGCAAATTTACCCAAAAGCTGTCTGGGGAACTTAAAGAGTGCTTAAATGGGGGGAACGACAAGCTGAAGGTTTTACATCAAAGGGCCGATCAGAACGGTGAACTGTTTCCTAACATCTCAGACCGGTCTGTGGAAGCGCAGAGGAGGGTCGACACCATCTGGTGAGCTGCTGAGAGTAACCTCTGGTCTGACAATGAAATTAGAAGAAATGTCAAAATGACTACATGAACTGGATGCACGTATGACGCTGAGGATGAGAGCGATTGAAGGACACTGATATAAGGAGCAGAGAGCAGGCAGACTGGGTGTAGAGAGTGTGGTGAAACTGCAGTGCAGCAAGTGACAAGTCTGAACCCTGTGGTGGGGTTCATTATAGAATTCATTATTGTATCCTGTGTTGTTTTCTCATTTGTGGGCGCTTCCTTGTTTTTGGGAAGATGTTTTTTGTAGACCCTCCCCGAGGGTACCTTAGCATTTTTTCTTTATTGTAAATAAAACGCCGTATGTCCTGTAAAATCTGTCTCCTGGCTTCCTTCAACCTGGAATGATTCTATTATTGTCACTAACCTCCTCCTACCCTGGATTTTCCACTGGAGGTTTGTTACAGTTTATCTCTCCTCAAGGACAAGGCCAATGAACTGAACTTTTCTTTTCAACAGAGTCAGTCTGAAGCCTCATACTTCACAAACACAGACTCAATATCTTACACCATACACCCCCCTGAACTGACTGCCTCGTAAACGCCCTCTTTAATTCTCTTCCTTACAAGTCACCTCAAAAAATCCCATCATGTGACCGCATGTAATGTGTCTTGTGTATTATTATGTATTGTATGTTGTTATGTCATGTATGTTGCTGTCTGCATTAATTCTTTTCTGGGAAGCGAGTGGCGGCGCTGAATATAGCTGCCTCATTGGAGGCTTATTCTAATTTCTTGCAATGTCCCCACTGTGGGACAAATAAAGGCTTCATTCATTGTGTTGTTAACATGGTCGTCACTGGTATTTCTTACCTCTGTTTTCAAGATAGTGTATGAGTCCTCGGCCAGCAATAAGCAGAATAATATCGGTTATGTCTTCAAATGTAAAAAACTGAAGATCGCAATCAGTCTTCACACCAATACCAGCCAAATGTGTTGTGAGATTGTTATAATCTCTCTCCTGAAGCGTCGGTAGCGCCTTCCTGATGACGTCCTCCATTGAGTCAGTATGTTTTCATTTAACTTAGACAGACAGAATGATGCAGAGTAGAGGTGCTCCGATTAGGTTCTTTTGGGCCGATCGCTGAAGGCAGCATCGGCCGATACCGATCACTGGGTCTATTTAGAGCCTTTTATCTATCATGTAGAATTATACAGTATATTTATTTAATTGGTCCTAAAAACAATGTATTAAGTGTTAAAATGAACAGACGACAAAGTATCATGAAATGACAACTGTTTATTTTATTGCCAGGAAACATGGGCAACAAATTCTGCTCAATCTGTTTTAGAGACTTAAACCAGAGCAGCCTTTGCCTGGTTACTGCAAACATCTTTACTGTGGAATAAACTACAAAAACAGAACAAAGAGCATCTTTATAAATTTACTACAACCATAAAAAACTGCAACAAAAAAGGCTGCAGCTAAAATATTTAGGAGATAAAGGAGCACAGGCATCGTGAGTCGATGATAAACTCTGAAGTAGCTGCTTTTTGTTCTGGAAAGCTCAGGCAGGTTCTGTGGGCTTTAGGAGAGAGAGAAGGGCTACAGAGAGGAGTCAAAACTGCCTTCAGTGAGATTTGAAAATAAGGAAAATTTAAATAAAAATAGGCTACAATGTAAATTCCATATTATACAGTCAATTGTTGATATTACATAGGCTACTGTATTCATTATAATTTCATATGGTTTGCCATTAGTAGGCTACAGGCCTTATATCATTTAAGTGGATTGTTTTCATTTTTAATCCTTGTGCAAGAAGCACAGTCTGCATATTTTACATGCTGCCACCGACACTTTAAATACGGCCAGAAGGTTTTTATTTGACTTTATAAAAGGTTAAAGATACGGGAGATTTATGGGGGAACATTTGACGGGTGAGAACGTAAAAATACGGGAGAATCTCGGGGAAAACGGGAGGGTTGGCATGAGAGGAGCAGAGAGAGGAGTGGGGTAATGGGAGGCTACATGTCAGGGGTTGTGGTGTGGAGAGGCAGGTTGGAGGACCCAAACGCAGGACGCAAGGCAGAGGAGGTACAGGTCAAAGGGGTTTAATACAAACTAAAGGCGAGCGCACTTACAGACAGAGTGGCTGATCAACAGAGTCCAAAATCAGGTAATCCAAACAGAAATCCAAAGACAGGTGAAGATCCAAGACAGACAGGGCAGAGACAAGACAGGCACAGAGCATCTACACGCGACAATGACCGGACAGAGACTAGACGGAAACACCAGGTACACGGACTAACGAGCAGGGCGGGAGCAACACAGGTGACAGACATGAGGCTAACGAGGCAGAGAGAGAGACAGCCAGACAGAGGGATACTGGAGGGAACAGACATGACAGGTTACTGAACACATAACAGACCAGAGGAATAAATATAAACTAATAAAGACACAAGCAGACTGAACACCACTAAACTAACACAGACTGAAGCCAAGTAAAACACTGAACTGGGAACTAAGACACCAAGAAGACAGACACGGGTGACCGACAGAGACGGACATGAGTGAAAACCAAAACACAACAAACTATATAACTGATACTGGACACAGGACAGA
The DNA here is from genome assembly GCF_021292245.1 of Micropterus dolomieu. Classification (NCBI taxonomy): domain Eukaryota; kingdom Metazoa; phylum Chordata; class Actinopteri; order Centrarchiformes; family Centrarchidae; genus Micropterus; species Micropterus dolomieu. The sequence goes on along the minus strand of NC_060152.1, from coordinate 34,061,172 downwards.
ACCCAAAACACTAAGACATGAACCGAGACACAGAACGAGGAGCGAAGACACAGAATACAGAGCAGACTAAACTAAAATAATGCAGACGAGGAACAAGAAGTAAATACTAACATAACCGAGGCACAGGACTGGGAACAAAGACAAACTAAAACACAGGACCAAGAGCCAAGATGAAAGACGAGACATAAACTACTAAGGACAAGGAACGAGAGAAACAGGCAAATAGACATAAGAAACAATGGCAAAAACTCAAACTCACAGGGAAAAAACAACTCATAACACTACATCCACACTGCTACGCTTTTAAAACAGTTTTATAACGAAAGCGATCTTCTCGGTCCACAGCAGCGTTTCAGCTGCATATCAGAGTTGATCTCCGTCTATATTAGAACGACTGAAAAAACACATCTAGTGACCGTTCAGGTAGCCACACTGGGCATGTACGTGCCAGTGTAAACATGAAGCAGACGGTCTACTCCGCAGTAGCAGGCGATTTAGCGAAAGAAGAAAGTAATACAGACCAAGAACCACACCAGGCTTTTTTTGCATTGACGAAGTGGAACGGTTACTGAAAGTAACACGGGAGTACGACAGACGGCGGCGGAAAACAGACTGGGAGTTGTCGCAAAGTAAATACAGCGACATGCACAGTAGACTAGGCTAACTGTTAAGTGTTATTTTGGTGTTTCTACCCAGATACACTTGTTTCGGTGCCACATGTTTAAAAAATATGTTCCAAGTCATGTACCACCTGGAATTCTTCTATTAAAGTCTGAATAGTGGTGGCAGGTAGCAGCATTTTAGCTTGCATCCTCAAATAGAACAGTGCCAAATTTGTCACAAATGTGTCTTCGACATCATTGCCATCATCATCTTCCATCTCAAAATTTACAAGACTGTGATTGGATGTCACTGTCACGCCTAACGTTACAGCTATTGGCATCTGTTCTCCACACAGTGTCTGTGTTTCCTGCTGATGTGGGATGTGAAGGATGACTTTACATGAAAGTTTTTTTCACAGCTGGGAAAGGGGCAGGTGATCTTTTTCCCCTCTCTTATATGCCATTTTAAATGTCACACAAGTTTAGCAAATTGGGAGATGTATGCTCACAACCCACAATCGGACAAATCACTGCATCCGTCTGAGCAGGTCTAACGTTACAGCTAACCGTGTGTGCTTCCGACACACAAATGGCGCCGCCATCTTCACAGCGCAAGTTAATTCAGGAGCCAAACAACGCTGGTTATTTAACGTTACATTACCGGGTTCTTTATCGTATATCTGTCTGTTTAAAAAATGTTTAACATCACGTTGAGTAGCTGAATTGATTTTATTCACCAGCTGATGTTGTACTAAAGTTACAGCTATCGTTACAGCGAACGTTGTCAGCGACCATTCGTCCAACAAAAAACTCAGAAGACACGTCGCAATTCACGGCCCAGAATAACTAGAAACTGAAAAAATAAAAAACAAAAGACGGACTTAAAAATGTATCTCTGTTTGTCCAGCTCAGTTTACTGAAGTCACTACCATTAAGGTTAACTTTACCATGAGTAAACGTTAACTTTTCAAAGACTAACGTTACCGTTACTCCTTAAATTTAGACGTTAACAGTTAACCGTTGGAGGTTAGAGGCAGAGGAACACAACTGACGTAACGTTATAACACTGAAATATTTAAAAATTAAACGAAAACAAAACGGTTACAATGTTGGGGCTGGAGCCAATCCCAGCTGACAGAGTGCGAAAGGCAGGGTACACCCTGGACCCTCTTGGGCCTGGAGTTCACCAGAGCTTCACAGGTTGCCACCGGAGTCCTCTTCCACTCCTCCATGACGACATCACGGAGCTGGTGGATGTTAGAGACCTTGTGCTCCTCCACCTTCAGTTTGAGGAGCCCCACAGATGCTCAACAGGGTTCAGGTCTGGAGACATGTTGGCCAGTCCGTCACCTTTACCCTCAGCTTCTTTAGCTCAGTCTGCTGGTCTTCAGCAAACAGTTTGCAGCTTTCTCGTGCATCATCTTTAGAAGAGGCTTCCTGCTGGGACGACAGCCATGCAGACCAGTTTGATGCATTGTGGGGCGTCTGGGCTGAGCCCTGACAGGCCGACCCCCCACCACCCCTTCAGCCTCTGCAGCAATGCCGGCAGCACTCAGACGTCTGTTTCGCAGAGACAACCTCTGGATATGACGCTGAGCACGTGCACTCTTTGGTCGACCATGGCGAGGCCTGTTCTGAGTGGAACCTGTCCTGTTTGGTCTCGGTCAGTTTCAGGGTCTTGGCGGTCTTCTTACAGCCTCGGCCATCTTTATGTAGAGCAGCCGTTCTTTTGTTTCAGATCCTCAGAGAGTTCTTTGCCATGAGGTGCCATGTTGAACTTCCAGTCACCAGTATGAGGGAGTGTGAGAGCGACAACACCAAATTTCACACACCTGCTCCCCATTCACACCTGAGACCCTGTAACACTAACGAGTCACATGACACTGGGGAGGGAAAATGGCTAATTGGGCCCAATTTGGACATTTGCACTTTTGTTGCCAGCGGTTTGGACATTAACGGCTGTGTTATTTTGAGGGGACAGCAGATTTACACTGTTATACAAGCTGCACACTCACTACTTTAAAGACACTGTAAAGACACTTGACAATCCACCTGTTTTGTTGTTTAGGTATGAGGACGTGTTGCAAATTGTTCATCTTAGTTTGCAGATTGAACTTTGTAGCACTTTGCAATGGTCGAGTTTGCTTTTACGGTCTCTAACAGGAAAGAGAAAGGGTGTCTTGGATTAAAGATTAAGGTTCCAGCTGGGTTTTATCTGCTTCTGCTGGTTTTACTGGCTGCTGACAAAATAATTTCCTACTAATAAAAATATACACGAAGGAAGTAAAAGAGAAGAATGGAAAAACAAACAGTGCTGCGTCTGAATCACGCGAATGACACACACACACACACACAGTCGTCTTCAGGCAGTCTCAACATGGACGCCCGGTTGGTCTGCAGCACTGTGAGTCTGCTGTTATCTGTTACAGCAGGTGAGCTGACACATTTTGTTTGTTATCTTTCAGGTTGGTGTGTGGTTGTTTCTTCCTCTAATTTATGGTAAACTCTTTTAACACAGTTCTGAAACAAATCTGTTCAGTTTTTTTTACTTTTCTCTCTGATTATCTCTGATTTATTGGTAAAATATTGGATCATTTGAACAGTTACTGAAATGAAACCATGTGAGAAGTTTCGAGAGGAAGCGATTCTCTGGTCAAACTGACAACAACTCGGAGAGGAAACACGACCACAAACTGATTTAGATGAAGGGTCACGAGTCATAATGGCTGGGTAACACTGCTTTGATCTGATCTAGTGTAGTATACAGTACATTTAAGATACTTTGAGTATTTCCATTTTATACTACCAGCACTACATGTGTCTGACAGCCTTAGTTACTTTACAGATTAATGCTGTTCATCCCCTTCATGTCCAGTGAAAACCTCCACGTTAGTGATGAACTGCCGGATGAAGAGTTCCTTTATGTTCCTCCTTCTTCAGCTGCATAAACTCTTTAAACTCTCCTCGTATCATCACAGAGCTGCAAACAGGCTGTTTTTCTGGTGGACAGTGACTAAATACATTTACTCAAGTACTGTACTTAAGTACAAATTAGTGGTACCTGACCTTTACTTGAGTATGTTGTTTTCATGCAACTTTTTTCTTCTACTCCATTATAACATAGGTGTCATTGACGCTGGGGACGCTGGGGACGCTGGGGACGCTGGGGACACCACATTTTGGGATGGCTGATTTTGATCATGTTTGAAAGCATTTGTTAGCTTGCACCAAGAAATGTTAACTAAAAAATGAAAATGCTTTGAGAAAGGTTTATTTGCACAATAAGAAAACATGCAATTCAATTTAAATATATCCAAAAAAGTAACTTAAGTATAAAAAACCAAGCAGCTACTTACTGCATTATACTGTATTCTGTTATATTTTTATATTTATGAATTGTCCCCTGCTAGCTGAATTTTTGTTTCCCTTTATATAAATAAAGACATTTCCACTGTAAATTGGTGCAGAAATTGTCTCCAGAATGCAGGAAATAAAGTGTTTAATGCTCCGATTTTCTGGGGGAGGACTCCCAGAACCCCCACTCATATAGTATTTCAGCATTTCATATTTCTTCAAAATAGTGTTAAAAATCTTTTGTCTTGTTCTCGTGACCCAAAGTGTATCATCACGCCCGTAATCTGAGCCCTTATGTCCCCGACACGTTTCAACACAATGTGACGCCCTTATAATCTAATATAAATATGATAAATAGTTATTTACATATGTTGAAGATATTTCTCAACAATGGTCCATCGTCAAGCGCTTATCCTGCGTTCAGGGTCGCGGGGGGGCTGGAGCCAATCCCAGCTGACACAATTAGTCGGTTATCAGAAAATTAATTGGCAACTATTTTGATCGTTTAAGTCACTGTTCATGCAAAAACATTTCATGCTTCCAGCTTCACAAAGGTGATTTGTGATTTCCCATTTGTTAATTTCAATAAATTGAATGTCAGTTAGTAACGTTGAGCTTTGGACACAACAAGCGTTTGGCGTCTCTCTGGGCTCTGGGTAACTGTGACGGCAGAATCTTTCCAAACCAAACAATCAGTGGATCGATGGAGGAAATAACCAGCAGACTGATTCAGAATCAAAAGAATCACCAGCTGAAATCTGATGAAGAAGAAGAATCTGAGGAGAGGAGATATGATGATTATGAACAGGGATATGGACATTTTTGTAGTACTTGTACTTTTTATTCTTTAAGTACATCTTCCTGATTATTCTTACATACTTTTACTTAACACATACAGAACATACAACATCTACTTTTGATACTTGAAGTACATTTTGCTGATAATACTTATACATACTTTTACTTAAGTTTTGGAGGCAGGACTTTCACCTGTAACAGAGAATCCCCCCCCCCCAGCAGCCCTCGGAGATGACGGCTGGTCCATGATCGTGCAGTCGGAGGTACGAGCCACCGAGGGCTACCCGGTGTTGCTGCCCTGCACCTTCAGCCACCCGACGCACTCCCAGCATTCCTCCCTGCAGGTGCTGTGGCGTCTGGGCCACGGCCAGGGCGCCACCGTCCTGTACCGCTGCACCAGCCGGGCCGGGGCCCCAACCTGCGAGCCGGGGCCCAAGCAGGACCAGCGCTACCGGCTGGAGGGCAACCCGAGGGAGCACGACCTGTCGCTGCGGATCAACAGCGCCACCCTGCAGGACAGCGGACGCTACTACTGCCGAGTGGAGGTTCAGGGGCGAGAACATGTGAGCTTCGAGGACAAGATGGGAACCAGACTGAGAGTGGAGGGTACGTGTACGCCGACCGCAGAGTCCTAAATATATATATAAGTACATTTACTCTGGATTCATTTTCCTTCCCTTCACTTAAGTATAAAAAACCAAGCAGCTACTTACTGCATTATACTGTATTCTGTTATATTTTTATATTTATGAATTGTCCCCTGCTAGCTGAAATTTTGTTTCCCTTTATATAAATAAAGACATTTCCACTGTAAATTGGTGCAGAAAATGTCTCCTGAATGCAGGAAATAAAGTGTTTAATGCTCCGATGTTCTTCCCGTTTGTGCTGCAGCTCCTCCAAAGATCCTGGATCTGTCAGTGGAGGGCACTGAGCAGTCCGGGTACAGAGCCGTGTGCCGGGTCCAGGGCTCCCCGCTGCCGGACGTGCAGTGGCTCGGCCCGGACGACCTGCTGGAGGGTTCTCTGGTCGTTCCGATGGCTCAGGGCTCTGCGCCACACTTCCACACCGTCAGCCAGCTGAGAGACGTGCTGCCGGGTCAGCAGTACACCTGCAGCGCCTCCAACCCTCGGGGCAGAGAGCAGGCCACCCTGTACGTCCTGACCCCCAAACCCCCGCCGGCCGTCCCCGGGGCCTCGTCCCCTCTCCTGCTCCTCCTGTCTGCGTCTCTGGGGGCAAAGGTCCTCCTGCTGCTGGCGATGGGGGTGTGGATGGTGCAGGGCGGAGCTCTGCAGGGAGTCAGCTGCTGGTGGAAATAACCTGCGCTGATGTTATTTAATGTGTTTACTTTAAGCAGCACGTTCTTTCAAGTCCCTTATTCAGCATCTATAAGCACTATATTAACATTTAATAAAGGGTTAATAACCAGCAGATAAAATAAACACTGTTTTTATATGTATTTATTAACAACAGGAAGTGGATTTAAAACAATAAAACACTGAGAAGCTATAATTACTGACAAATACTGAACATTAATAAACATTTTAAATGTTCTTTTATCGGCCTACAGCTACATTATAGTGTGTTACAGACCCTTTATTAAATGTTTGCACACTGTTTATAAATGCTTAATACAGAAAGTGTATCCACTTTGATTGCCTGGTTTATCTGTATTTCTAGGGAAGACTTATCATTATTATTACCATGTTTATATTTAATTGCTAGACCTAAAAACAGTTTCAGAGGCTTCTTTGTCCTGATAAACATCCAATAAAGTGCTGAAGGAAACACATTTTTAAATAATAAATATGTTTATTGAGAAGAAATATTGTCTTTTGGAAGGAGCCATGTAAAGTGTAATAAATGATTATGTAATTATAAATTAGTATTTTGTTTCTTTAGTAGCCTATACCGTCATTTCTGAATGATTTCCATTAGGAGTTTCCTGGAAAGGTAATTATCCATCCATCTATAGTCCACCGCTTATCCTGCGTACAGGGTCACGGGGGGGCTGGAGCCAATCCCAGCTGTGATCGGGAGAAAGGCGGGGCCGCCAGTCCATCGCAGAGCCACTCACACTCACTTCCACACCTAAGGACAATTTTTTTTTTTGGAAAGGTAATTATGTATTATTATATAATTTGGTGCTAAATAGAAAGAAATTCGGTGGTAAAAAATATAAAAGCAAATATTGATTTGTTCTTAATAAATAAGACATTTCCTTTTATCTTTTATCCAATTTTATTCTTCATATATGTTCACCTGTTTGCTTACCTGCAGACAAATTTCACATTTTTTGAATGTTCAGCTGACCTGCTGTGCACTGATTAAAGTCTCTCACGTTAGCATTGGAATTATTAAAACTAATTATTAAACCTTTCCCATAATATCTCCTTTCTGAGACGCTGCCCTTCAAACTGCCCTTCAAACTGTACGTGCACATAATTGGCAGTTTATTAAATATTAAAGAGGTGGTATTCTGCTTTTCCCCTCTCCTTTATTGAGTTATATTCCTGTTTTGTGCATGTAACGGGTTTACAAAGTGAAAAAGCCCAAAGTCCAGCCCAAAGGGAGTTCCCATCTCCCACAGAAAACTCTCCCACTTTGTAGTCCAGCCGCTTCCCTTTCATCCCTGTGACATCACAGGGATGAAAGCTAAATGCGCCTCATATAACGCTCGCCGAGCGGCTACTCCGACACGCCCTCAGAAACAGCGAGCTGCAGCACACAGCTCTCCTCTCCCTTCCAAACACTAGCTACCCTCCAGGCAGTCAGTGGACATAAAGTTGTTCCTGTGATGTAGAGACAGAGCTCAGTTAAAACTTTATGGATACAGATTAATAACTCGCCGCTCTGAAACTCTCGCTCCAGTCCGTGTTGCCGAGCCGGTCGGCAACACGTACGGCTGAACCCGAGCCGTTTACCGGCTTCTCGCTGACCCGCCCTTCTCTGCTTCTGATTGGCTAGTAGTCCTTAACTAGGAACTGAGCATGTGCAACTCCCAACAAAGATCA
>NC_060152.1:34036444-34053307 GCF_021292245.1 Micropterus dolomieu | reverse complement strand
AGTGGACATAAAGTTGTTCCTGTGATGTAGAGACAGAGCTCAGTTAAAACTTTATGGATACAGATTAATAACTCGCCGCTCTGAAACTCTCGCTCCAGTCCGTGTTGCCGAGCCGGTCGGCAACACGTACGGCTGAACCCGAGCCGTTTACCGGCTTCTCGCTGACCCGCCCTTCTCTGCTTCTGATTGGCTAGTAGTCCTTAACTAGGAACTGAGCATGTGCAACTCCCAACAAAGATCATTTAGAGACAAGATGTATCACTCCATAGCTAAAACGAAGCCTTCAACACAGGCTGAAAAGAGGAGCTGCAGCAATGTGCAGTATGACAAAAATATAACCATGTAAACCTGCTCTGGTACAAACTCTAAATAAGATGAGGAACCTGAAAATGAGCAGAATACCACCTCTTTAATATAAATATAATAAAAATGTATTTATATATGTTGAAGATATTTCTCAACAATGGTTTGAAGGCATCAGTTCCCCTCAGAGGACAACTTCCTATGAATGTTAATAATGTGATGTGCAAATGTGTGTTGAAGCTGTGGGAAATAAAACACAACAGCAGTCGAGTTTCACACGTTATAATGGATTTAATGGTCCAGGCAGTGTTTTCTACCTACATCTGAAATTTAAAGCTATTTTTAATAATGAAATACAAGCTGCTGCTGAATTAAAGACACAAAAGAGTCCTTTAGCCAATCAGATCACAGACTCCATTTAAACACTCAATTCATTCCTAATCAATATCTACTACATTAGCCAGTTAGGCCAAAAATCAGTGAGTACATTTCCCATCAAATCTGAGTTAAGACCAGAATCTTACTTTGACATTTATTTCACCATATAAATATTATCATGCCATATAAATGTCAAAAAGCCACAAACCTTTAAAGAAAAGCCAGCAGGTGAGATGGCCACAGCTACATATTCCCATTCCACTCAGCATTAATGGTTTTCCTTTAACTGGTATATGCTGTTCTTTTCTTTATAACTGCATCTAAAAGCCTAAAAAGCTCATAAACCGGTCATGCTGTTTACCTGCTGCAGGTGTTGGCTGCTTATTTGAGATTTGAAAATTTCAGATGGTTAAAGCTGTTAAAGATATTTGTTAGGGGGCTTAATTGATGTAACAGGGAAAGGTAAGACAGGTCTAGCTTGGAGTCACTAGCCGAACCCACAAGAGTTCAATGACCTTCCAGATCCATATAATAAGTATGTTGTTGCCAAAAAAAGAGATCAACAATTATAAAAGGGAACCCAATAAAACTGGTGAGAATAACTTTATTTACGCTATAGATCGAAACTAGACTGGATGCTAGCTAGCGATGTTTTGCTCATCGTTTAGCGGATCTATTGGATTCTCCCAGTCGTGGAACTCTTCTCAGGATATGTAAATTTCCATAAAGTCAACCGTGTTGCAGTTAAGATAAAGTCAGAGGTCCCTTAAATTCTTTTGCTTAGTTTGGTTGCTGAGGTCTTTTATGCAATGGTTTAACACACTTAAGGGATTCCTTAAGTATAAGACCAAGATAAGGAGAAAACCTCAAATACTTAAGTGAAGATTTTAAGATAACCTTAAGGAGAAGATTTAAGGGTGTTTTGTGCAACCAAATGTATTTTAAGGAAACCTTAACTCAGACTTTAAGAAAAATCTTATCTTAAGGGTTTTTTGTGCAAAGACCTTAAAGCTGATGTTACATTTTCAACCCAGTTGTCTTTCCTCTGGGCTACAAATCCCAAGTTTGCTTTAATCTAAACTATAATATTATTGGAAATAGCTGGTTATGCTAATAGTACTAAAAACATTAGGACAAGACATCCACAGCTTTGTGGTTTTGGAAAGGATCCTCCCACTAATTGGATAAGAGGATGGGCTCTCTGTAGCAGACGGGATGAGTGGCCACACAGCAGTCCTTGTCACGCCAGCCAGACGCCTCGCTGTTCAGACTCATGATAGCACACTGGCCATCAGACACCCCGCCGGGCTCCCCCTCCGCCCAGTTGGTGTATGTGACTGGAGTCTGGTCCAGCCAGTACCACTCCCCAGTCAGGGAGCTCCGGCGCATGCCGATCCACACCTCCTGCAGGCTGGCATTCTTGGCCTCGATGATTTCATTGTAGACGTGTTCCTGGAGTTGGGCGTTGTTGAAGGTGACCAGCTTTAGGTTTTTGTCACTGCAGTACTTAATGGATGCCTGCCAGCTAAGCGCCTCTTCTCCAATTTTTATGATCTCTGGCCTCAAGGCGCAACCCCAGAAATCTGTTGGGCAGTTCAGATGAGACAGAGCAGATAAAGTGATATTAGGAGGCATTTTGATAAGAACCCGTTCACTGTAGCGCACTGGAACTGTCGTGCATCATTCTGTGGAGGCCTGAGGACAACAATTAGCCGAAAACAGCTGAGCTGGCAGGCTTCAGTAGGAACAAGTGTGGAGCGTGGTGTCTTTTTTATTAGCCTTTCCAAAAACAATTAAAACAATGTAAGTGCAATGTAAGCTGCAATTGTTAGCATTTCCCCGGTGACTACCTGACAATCTACGAGTAGTACACGAGGGCCAAAGCAAAGAAGTTCATCATTAGCCAACCATATTAGCTTGTGGAATTACGGGTTGTGTTAAAAACCCTCTCATGCATGAATTCTTTAAAACATTATCTAGATTTTTTTTTAGATTCTTTTTATTACTCAAAACTGGGCTTAAAATGCAAATCCATTTACATTTTTTACAAAATTGTGTTTCATTTTTAAATCAAGTAACTGTCCCTGTATGTGGACACCATGCAACACAGGAGTAAAATGCAACACCTGATAATTTGGAATATTGTGTTTTTTATGTCATGTTGTGTATTTAAGCTAAATAGTTGAGAATTAACAATAAAACACATATTTTAGGAACAAATAGAGGAAAATCACTCACGGTGGTATTTATAACTGTAGTTACGTGCATGTGGAAACCCAGTCACATGTTTCTCTAACGTCATGTTGAATCATCTCAGTACATCCAACATGTAAGAGATAAGATAGTTCTAGTTAAACTGATTTCTTTACAGTATGTGAGTACATTAATTATTCTTATTTCTTGTAAAGGCAGCAAAGCAGTCGTAAGTTGGCGTTTAATGTTGTAATATGCACTTTTGCATTGTTATTTATTTTCATATATTTGTTCAATGTCAGTTGTTAGAATATAAAATTAGAATAGATAAACTGGCATATTACAGAAATCAGACATAATGCAATCTGACTCCACTGTTCTATGATGTTTGTGTACGTGGACAGTTGGTTTTTGGTGTATAAAAACTACATTTTACTCTAAATTATTTAATTTATAAAACATAAACTTGTCAATAACTCTTTACTGCACATACTGCTATTTCTTTTTATCGTGATTGACTTCCTTGAATAAAAAGTTTGTCACAGATATGCCTGACTTGGAGAACAAAACAATGACATAGTGACCCAACGTTGAGTTAAAATAACTGTCCACAAATGTGGACACCATGCATGAAAGGGTTAAACCTCCTGGATGCTATCAGAGTTTTAAACTGATGTTGGCGACTTTGTCATTGATTGGATTTGTGGAAATTTATCCTCAACCTCAGCTGAACTAGTAACCTGAGACAACAAATCAGTTTAGCCTCTTGTAATGTCTATGTGAAAACATTAAGTATTTAAGCTGAGCAGCACACTGGGTTATGGTAGAATATCTCCACAGAGCGAGTTTCTGTCTTCCCAAAGGACCATCAACTAGAGACTGTGATGATTTTACCTGTTAGCTTTAACATTTTTAGCCTGATATTGTGTATGTAGCCATCAAGTTCATATTTAAGATCCTTTTACAAGACTCTCAGATCACAACAAGTCAGCTAGAAACATTTAAAAAGACATCCAGAGACAGTGTTTTATATACTAATATCCAACGACTACTGAATTGTCCCTTTCAATATCTTTGATCCAAACAATTTAAATATAAATAACTGCAGCTGCTGCCACATGTTGTGTGTGTTACGTTTATTTAAATCATTTATATGCACACGTGTTTTTACTTTTTTATTTGCATAAGGAGACAATCCACAAATGTGCACCATGATCCACAAATATTTCACTACCAACAAACATGTATTTTTAATTTGTGTTGTGTAAAGTCATATCCACAAAAATACAGTGCAATTTCCTAAACACGCGATTTAATTTTACGTGTAAAGTGATTTTTTTTTTACTCATTTGACAGTCAATTTCTACACAAGAAACAGTTTCTGCACATTTGTGGATTGCTTTCTGTCACTTTGTGGGTCATGTTACATTTTTGACGTCCCTAATTTTGCATTTATGAAATTTAGCAAATGTGTGTTGAGCAGGGATTATGTTAAATGAGAAAAGTTGATCTACAAGAGAAAACAGCAACACAGGCTGCCTGAGAGCTTTACTGCAATATATATTCCATTATATATTTCGATTTTGAATTGTCACCTGCCGCCTGATGTTTCCCTTTATATAAATACACAATAAATTGATGCAGAAAAGAGTTTAAGAGTCCAGTGTTGAAACCAAAGCTATGCCCTTCCACTGTTCAGAAATTCTGCCACTGTCATCATTATAAACTCCAAACAGTACAGACCAAGCAAGAAGGGAAAGCTTGATGGGGTAGCAGTAATTACTAAACTTATTAAAAGTTTTGTGAAGAGTTTTGAAAATTAATACTGCTCATTTTTAAAGTTAGGTCTGACACATCCTTTACTTTAAGGTGGAGGCCAGACAGTGGGTTAACAATGCAGCTGCATACCTGGGGTTTTGCTGATGATGGCTGCTGGGTTCCCAAACAGAGCTCCTGTCGTATTTCCCACAAAGTAGACAGCCATGGTGGAAGAAGCGTGCCAGATGACGCTCTTACCCAACGAATCCGGCTGCAGACCACCATATGTTGAGACATAGTTTGTTCCATTCAGCATCTGCCACTGTGGATTCTGCAAAGGAAGCCTTCCAACATGAACCCCATCTGTGAAGTCCTTGTGAACCACGATAACGGCGAAGTTCTGCACGTTGAGGTCGAGGTTGAGGTTCTTTAAGTTGATTACATAACAGGCGGCGAAGTCCATCTCTGGTATCAGCGTGAGGAGTAAGCCCGGACGGTAGAGGACGACTGTGCCGGTTGTCTCAACTAGTGGCTTGTTTGGATCGAAGGCCTGTATGGTGGTGGAGCCTTTCTCTGACAGAAGCACAAATGTGTCATCTTCAGCACCCTTGGCCAGAACAGGAGGAATGTAGAACGTGTCCATCTGTTGGTTGGCTGCTGGCAGCATCGTGTACAGCATCCCACAGGTGCACTTTTCCCGGATGGCGCAGGTGTGACCAAAGAGGACCGCAATCGGCTGGTTGGCGTTCACATATGTCAATTTGTCGTCTTCTGTTACCCACATCTGAGCGACCCTGTAGGGCTGAACAACAAATTTCTGGCCTTTTGCACCATTAACAGTTACGATGTTGTCTTTGTCCCCATTGACGAAAATGAGTTTGAATGGGTTTCTTTCGGTTACATCTGTCGTGACCATATCTGCAGGATAACTGGTTCCATTGACCTTGGGTATCGGCGGGACGAGGTACTGTGTGCCCAGTTGGTCCATAGGTACGACCAGAGCAGTCTGGAGGATGCTCTTTTTACGGTAGACGACACTGACGGTAATATTTTTGGCGCTGGTAATTTTCAGAGTTTTGAGGACAGGAGAGGAGGGTGGTGACTGCGAGAGCTCCAGGGTTGCATTAACTATGACTTCAGTAGTCTCTCCTGCCTTCAGTGTTGATTTTTGGATTGGCATATAGTTATTATTATAATTATTAGTATATGTGATGTTGACCTGAGTATCATCATACAAGGCAGTGATTTGGACCGTGTTCTGGGACGGATTGGGATAATAGAAGGCAATGCTCTCTGGAAAAGCAACAATGAATTCCCGACCAGTGTTGTCTTCAGGTAGAGAGGCCGTGAATTCTGGGGAAGGAAAAAAAATCTGCTGAAGCAAAAAAACCTTAGTTATATTTTTCTAAATCCACTGAGCAACATTTCTAATTCAACATTTTTAATCAATTTACAGTGTAATATAATTGCAAAAATCGGGCACCAACAAAACTTCTTTACTGCTGTATTTTTTCATCGGACTGTAACTACTTATTTACATTATGGATACATTTTTCTCAATTAATTAATTGATTGGTTGGTTTGTAAAGATTCTGAAAATAGCGAGAAATGGCGTCGCAGCAGCCTGTTCTCATTCCCAGGGCATCAAATACCTACGCTTTGTGACGTCCTTCGGTGTCTGGTACCAACGCACAGCGAAGCCTGTTTAACGGTAAAAATAAGTCCTTTATAAATAAGAGAAAAGTCAGAGTAAAGCTCCAGATACTTGTTTTTAACTACGCGTACTCAAGATGGCTGCCACGCGTATCCCGCGTTCCTTTGGAGTTCCTGATCTGCCCCCTAGTGGATTCGCGTTTAATCTTCCAGGTGCAGGCAAAGTACGCAGGTAAATATGCTTCGCAGATGCCTGTCTACGCCTACGCCTTGTTAAAAAGCGAATATATCAGGGGCGTAAGGAGGTGATTAGGGTGAACGGGTGCGTCATAAACCGGACTTCCACCCAGATGATTGGTGTTTGTTTCCTGCTTATGCTAGCCGATGTTCTAAATGTGGGATCCAACAGACAGAATGACACGATGTTTAATATTTTAATCTTAGGAACGCACACAGCAGACGGTTCAGGACCACACACTCTTTACACTAAACGGTTTCAGAGCGGCGGTTCCGGGGACTCGGGATCTCACAGAATCTCACGTGATCAAACGTGACTTCAGACGGAAACAAACTGGTCGACCTCGTGTGTGCTGCGTTTTGCACAGAAAAGAAGATGATGAGGATGAACTCGGGGCTGAGAAGAGGGAATCAGCAGGTTTCTACATTTTATTGAGCAGATACACAACAAGCTGGGGACGCTTCCCGCTCTGCTTACTCGTTTCTGATCAGGGAGCTTCAGATTCTGTCTTCTCACACTACAGGATCATCTGGACCGATCACCAGTTCCAACCAGCCTCGGTTTGGGAGGGCGATTGTCAGAAGGGCGAATTGGAACCAAAATCGACCATATTATCCTCTAGTGTGCCGCCAACATTGCGTAGCTGATGTAAGTAACGTAGTTATCTGAAGTCAAACAACAATCTTTTCCTAACCCTAATTGTGACGTTTCACAACGTTAACCCCTAGTTTTATTTTGAAAGTATAACCGGATGTTGCATAATTGTTCTTGTGTAAAAACTATGCTAAAGGGAACCCAGGGCGTTAAAAAGCGACGCCAAGGGGTGTTGACCAAACTTCCATATGTGACGAGTTGGTAATGAGAACGTGACACCTTCACAATACTTGTTGTGCCCAAACCTCTACGTTACTGACAAACTTTACAGTTATCACAGTCATTCAGAGGAAAAGCAAGAAATCTTCACATTTAAGAGGCAGAACCATCAGATGCTTTTAATGTTTTGCTTTGGCTTTTGGGAAGTCTGCTAATGTTCTCTGTGTAAAAATCGTAATTTTAATTAAACAAAGTACGGAAGCCCTAAGCAGCCATCCATTCAAATGTTTTTTTTACTCCGTTTTCCCGTGATGACGGGATAATTTTCTTGTTATCTCAAGATAACAAACCATAGCTGACTACAGGGGTCGGCCGGTGCGTTTCTTTAGGATAATATCAGACTGGTTAGCTTGATTGGTAGAGCACAGCTCTCATAATCAGGGTTGGGGAGTAACGGATTACATGTAACGGCGTTATGTAATCTGGGTACAAAAATAAAGTAACTGTATTCCGTTACAGTACAGAAAAAAAGACGTAATCAGATTACAGGTTAATTTTTTAAAACCGGAGATTACACATAAGGGATTAGTTTGTTTCCATGAAACAGAAAGCAGAGTGATATTTGCTATATTTGTTTCCTGTAAAAACACACAGCTCACGAGGGATTTGTCACAGATATTGATCAGTAGCCAGTAGCTGAATGTGGTTACGCCCCCACGCCGTCATGCAGACTCTGTGCGGACTGACTCCAGCTCCCAGTGAGTGAGCCGGACCCGGGACCGCATGACCACTGGGAACACAGTACGAAGGTGGTTTTCTTGTTTGTCTCTTGTTATCCCGGGGCTGAGTCACCTAACGAGGCTGTGTTTCGGTCCTGTTCATGCCGCGTTCACTTGTAGGCTGCTGATCGCAGTTTCGTTGCCCGCTCGCCCGGCGACGCTCCCCACCCCTGGCCTGGAAACCTCCAGTGCTTGAGTAAAGGTGTAAACCTAAACACATTATGGGCAGAGTGAGCTAAGTTGGCCAGTAGCTGCAGGCTAACGGAGCTAATTAGATAATGGCAAGTAGTTAGCAGCAGTTAGCTGACTTGCTACAGCAACAAGTAAAGCTTAAAAGGGAACTCCGTACATCACAGAGTTGAGGCAGAGCAGCCGGGAACATCAGAGAGAAAACCAGATAATATTTTCCATCAAATACGATCCAGTTTCTGCAAAATTAGTAAAGTTTTCCTTCAGTAATCAGAGGGGCCCGGTCCCAGAAACACTATTTTTCAGCAGCGTCATAAAAACAAAGAAAGCTTTTCATTGGTCACTAAATTAATCCAGGCCCCCCAGAGCAGGATGATTCATCAACATTTTAAAACCCTTTTCTGGGAAATGACACACTCTAAAATGTCTTCAAGAACACATACAAAACAACATTTGATGTCATTGATGGGCCAGATCCTGCCATGACGTACAGGCCCAGTGCAACCATCAGCCGAAACACTGATTTTGATTTCATGGGACATTTTAGAATTGTAGCCTGTGTTTTTCTAAAAATCCACTGAGCAGACAACGCATCTTTGATACTCGCGTCTTTATTTGCCTATTTGGCATTGCAGTAATCCAGAAGTAACTAAAAGTAATCAGGTTACATTACTTTTATTTTCTGGTACTTGGATTACATTTTTCAACAATTACTACATTTTTAAAGTAACCCTCCCAACGCTGCTCCTAATCCAAGGATTGTGTGTTTGACTCCTGCTCTCAACAACTTTTTATCTTCTTTTATCATCCTCTTCAACAAAGGGAATCCAATCACACATTTCCTGACGGCTGTTTCGGGACCTTTGAAACAGCCGTCAGGAAACGTTAAATGGATTCCCCTGAATGGGAAGCAGGAAGTTCCTCTGCCTGGGACTGACATGCTTTATTGTGAGCATGTAAAACAGTCTCTTCATGAGAACTTCGTTGAAGAAGAGCGCGAAACAACTGCTCTAAACAACTGAGCAAACCAGTGTTACTGTCACTCACGCTGACATTTCCATTAAACCACTGTGTTAAACTTCTGTTTTGTTATTTCAAGATCACGACATAATTATCCCGTTATGACAGGAAAATGGAGAAAAAGATATTTGAATGGATGGCCGCTTCGGGCTTCCGTAACAAAGCAAAAGTAGCTAAAAATGTGTACTTGATAGTGTAGTACTTGATACTACATTCCTGTGTATTACCTGAGTTCAGTGCTGGCAGCAGCAGCAGCAGCAGCAGCAGCAGCCCAGGACACATGGTGGCACCTGGATCACCTCCGATGAGTCCAAACAAGTACCTGGAATGAACAGACCGGTTAAAACCAGGTCCCACCTCATTTCCTTTCCTCCTCCGCCCTGCAGCACATGTACCCGCCCCCTTTTCACATCAGCATGTTTCTTTGCTTTCGAGCCACCTTTACCTGTCGACCTACCTGTAAGGTAATTTGTGGTTTCAGCTGGACCTTAAATCCTTGAACTGTCCCATTCTGCCCCTGGATCCTGCCAGACACGTGTCTCAGCTTATTGTGGAGTTTTATTCTGTTTTTTCACCAGTGGCCTGTGTCAGGAAGCAATAAAACTCTGTCCTCTGGTCACCAACAGCTGCTGTCTCGATCATTTCATTTGCTCTCTTATGTCTGTTATCGTGTTTCTTGTGTTTAATTATTCCCTCATTTGGCCTCTTTTTCTTTGTGTCTTGATGGTTTTTAAGGCCCGTTGTTGTCCTGCGTCTTCTGCCAGGCCGTTGTTGTAAATAACAAACTGTTATCTTATTTAACTTGTCTGCTAAAGTAAAAGTATAATACTTTTTAAGACTTTATTGTTTGTCTTTATGATTTTAAATGTGTTGGCGCCTTCCTGTTTATCTGATCTCTTACACGTCCACACTCCTGTCAAAGCACTGATCAGATGCTCCAGGGTTAAACAATAAAGGTGACCGAGCCTTTTCAGCGGCTGCTCTCGATCTTTGGAATAATTTACCTACTCAAAGAAGCTCGGACTGCTGACATAGGGTAACATGGGGTAAGACGCCCCCACAAAAAACACAAAATGTCACAACATTTCTTCTGGCTGCCGCTCGTCTCACTGAACTAAAAATGTCCTCTGTTTCATCACAATTTTTGAAGTTATTTGATCAAAACCATTCTGACATAAGTTGATCTAATTTTTTTTGTCAGTTAAAATAACTTGTAATTTTTGTAATGTTAAATTTAAATATATATGTATATTTACATTAAGGGGAGCTTTGAGATAAATTATGCAATTGCTTAGAGAGAAATATTTTTATAATTTTTGGTTAAAGTAGTAAAGTAGATTAGTATGTGTGGGGTCAGTAAAAGTACTATCAGCAACATGTATTTACAGTGTTGCAGTAAAAGTACTCGTGTTGCAGTAAAATGTTCTACCTGAGGTTTCTGGATCAATATTCCTGCTGCATTAATGTGGAAGTTTATATCCTGTTGGCTAATCTGCAGGAATGCATCATGGTCTATAAGATAACCATATGTTTGTAGCTTCGCTGTCCTGTGAGAAACACAAATCTCTAAACAGCTATAAAACTCAAGCTGAAGAAGAGGTAAAGTCTGCCTCACCTGCTCGCCGGTCGCCAGCAGCCGAATGTTTTCTGAATCTCGTCCTTCGTCTCTCCTTCGGAGACGGATTTGTCAGTCAAACGCCATCAGGAAGAGATTTCCATAAGAAGCATGTCAGAGGTGGGCAGTAACAAAGTACAAGTGCTGTGCTTAAGTACCACTCAGAGGGAGATCTTGTACTTTTGACTTCACTACATTCTTCTGACAGCCGAGGAGGAGGAGATGATGCTGATGAGGATCAGCTGTTAGTTTGATAGTCAAATCAGTTTGAGCTTCACAGACTGACTTGTTTTTCAGCTTCTGTTCAGCTGAAATTAAACAAGGATTAAAGAAAATAAAGCGCTTGAGATGTTTGTTGTGTTTCTGTTGACTTCTTTCTGTGTGATTTAAATTTCTCCATCTTCACTCTGTCACACTGAACTAAACAGAAACAGCCTAAAATAACAAACCCAAAATAAATCAGGAATAACTCCTCAGCCATTTGGCCTAGATACATAATTCTGTTCTCCTTTGAAAGGTCAGACGCTAAGGAATATAAATTAACTTATTTTCTATTAAAGAGTAAATGAAGATGCAATAAAGGAAAATATATTTTCATCCTCGCCTGGTATAAAATCTATATTTCAAAGGCAATATCACCTTCAAAACCATCATCCTGCAGTTAATAATGAAACTGAATATCCTGGACAACAACTGTAACTATAAATATGATGAAAAGAAACTAAAACACAGCAGGTAATTTTAAAGAAATATAAGTACAGGCGGTGTCCATGTTTTTGCCATATTTACTGGTTACATGTTGACTTTTTTCTTCAAAACACTATTTCTGTCCATACAACCAGGTTACAAATAACATAAAGCTTCCAAAAAACTGAAATACCGATAAATATTCCTTTGACCAAAGGAAGTCCGATGCTTTACAGGCCAAAAACCTGAGTGTCTGTGTAAAATGACCTTCCTCTGCAGGACGCAAGTTGGCAGCAAAGACGCGTCTTTCAACAGCTGCACAGTCTGACCACTTTTACAGATTTAATAATGAATCATGAAGCATTTTCACATAAAAACATGGTATTTCTGGTCTTGCACTACATGGCCAAAAGTATGTGGACACCCTACTCATGGGCGTCTCTTTGTGTTGAAATGTGGTGGGGACATAAGTAATAATAATAAAATACTTTATTTTAAGAGTCTGGGCTTCCAAAGTGAAGGAGCATGAACAGAAAAAGCCCTGTCACCCATAGATTTGAGGTGCGTTAACAGATTACACTGTGAGGAGCGCAGTCTGCCATTTAGGGTATAAAGGATTAATAAACCAGATGAGTATTGCGGAGCCAAGACGTGTAATACCTTGTATGTCAACATCATGATCTTGAAATCGACACGGAACCTGACTGGGAGCCAGTGTTAGGACTTCAGAACAGGAATAACATGGTCACATTTCCTGGTTCCCGTCAGGATCCGGGTGGCAGAGTTCTGAACATGCAATTTGTTAATTGTGGTTTTAGAAACTCTGGCTTAAACGGCGTAACAATAATCCAGCCGCGTGACAACAAATGAATTAATCAACTTTTCAGCGACAGATAAAGTCTGGCTATATTCCTGAGGTCTTCAAAGTGCTCTGCACAAAAAAATCTAAATTACACCAAGGTTCCTCATCTCTTAAAATGGCTCAGGGGCTCAGATTAGGGCTGTGAAGAGACACTTAGCTCACGAGACACCACGATAGGCGCCATCAGGTTCACGAGACGAAAACATCCTTAAACAGTGTTTTAAAGAGATCAGTGCTGAGATATGTGAGCAGGGGGTCTGGGGGCGGGCCTCCCCCAGGAAACTTGATCATTAAACACTTCATCTCCTGCATTCTGGTGAAAGTTTCTGCACCAATTTATGGTGGAAATGTTTTTATTTATGTAAAAGGAAACAAAATTCAGGTGGCAGGTGACATTTCAAAGTATATAAATATAACAGAATCTAAGTGAGAGCAGCTCTCAGATCTGTTTCTCCTGTAACATCATCCTGCTGAAGCAGGATTTAATCTTCCCTCCTCTTTTGTCACGTTCACAGGGAGAGAACGGAAAAGAAACTGTGTCAGGAAGTTGTTAAAGTTACTGACTGCTGCTGCACGGTTTTGGGGTCATTTTATAATCAGCAGCTTGTTTATTTTAGCTTAAGTTACTTTTTTTGGACAATGCAGATTTGATTCTTTTAGATTTGATTTGCACTGCATGTTTTCTTAATGTGCAAATAAACTTTTCTAAAGGCATTTTTTAAAATTTGTTTTCAAACAGAGTATTTCAGAAAAACAAATTATGCTTTAAAAAAGTGGTGGGGACAAAATCAGCCGTTTCAAAAGTGGTGGGGACGTGTCCCCGGCGTCCCCAGCGTCCCCAGTGTAAATGACACCTATGACCTTACTATTGATCCATGACCGATTGAATGAACATGACCCCATTTTGGGGGGAAAGTGAGGATGTTTTTGTACATTATTTTGGAAACATGTTAAAAGATAAGGCCACTTCTGCAAGGTTTGGACAGTTTTATAGAAAATAAAGACACTGTTTTTGGTCAGGCAAAGGGGAGTGTTTTAAAAAACTAAGGAATTTTTTTTGGAGACGAGGACATTTTGTGAAATTTGAAAAGTTTTTAATTACAAAGGGGGGGGGGGGGGGTCTGAGTTCAACTTCTTCCAGACCAAACTGGACAGAAGTGTCCAGATACTTTTGGACATTTAGTGAGGTCCAGTTGTTTTCAGGCAGTCCACATGGAGGCATAGTTTCCCCTCTTTAACCCTCAGTGATTTTTAACCTCATTACTGTCTGACTGAGACTTCTGGTTTCCTGCTGAACTACATTACACACACACACACACACACACACACACACACACACACACACACACACACACACACACACTGTAATCCTCACTCTGCACCAAACCTCCTTTAATAAATTGTGTTTTATGTTGTTGTGTAACACTCACAGCTGTTGTCCAACCGACTGTCAGAGACTGCGTGGGCTCCTGTGTCATTTAGTGGGAAACCAGAAATCTCTGTTAGACAGTAAAAAGGTAACACTTCTTTTGGAAACGCCATCAGTGAGGACGTCTCAGGACGCTTTGTTTTAGAAAGTGAGGACAATCATGATAACAAAGTCATTTCTGGACAATTTTAGGGAGTTGGGAAAAATCGGGACACTTCCAGTTTGGGAAAGTGAGGAGGTTATTGTGTGATTCACACCTTTTATTTTGGGATTAAGATTAGAATTAGATTCAGGTTCAACTGTGAGTGTGAGTGTGATCTTGGTCCGTAAACACACCGATCACGTGCAGATATATATATACACACATGCACACTGAGTGTGTGTTTTTGTCCTCTGATCTTTAATCTGCAAAGATTAGATTTTGCAGGGAGCTTTAAACAATGACATCGTGTCTATCTTTAGCCCCGCCCCTGATGACATCACACATAATGAGGACACACACACACTCACTCTGCAGGAACAGCAGCAGGCAGCAGCATCATGGCAACATTCGTCTCAGTGAGTAAATGAAACATCATCTTTTAAAAAGCTTTTCGTGTGTTTTGTTTTGTTTGTAACGAAGCTCTCGACCTTTTGTTGCTAAAATAATAATGTTGATTTGGAAACACAGAAGAGAGGAGGTGATCTGCAGCGACATCAGGAATGTTTAAAAAAGAAACTGTTGGATGATATTCTTCTCCCTGCCCTCAGTGGAGTACATTTATTCAAGTACTGTCAAGTATATTTAAATTCTGAGAACTAGTTACTATAAATATCCAGGTTTTGTATTTAAAATAATGCTCATTTTATAAAATATGAGACATTTTAGATTAATTGTGTTAAATTAAAGTGTCAAAATTTGCTTTATTTTGACCAGCTTCAACATAAAATCCTGCTCATACATAATAATAATATAATATCACACTGACAGGAGTCCTTCTGCTGCCTAATGAGTACTTTTATTTGTGATACTTTAATTACATTTCATTGATAATACTTCTGTACTTCTACTTATGTTAAGAATTTAAATGCAAGATTTATTTTTCATAGTGGAGTAATTTTGCTCTGAGGTACTTTTAACTGAAGTAAAAGATCTTAATACTTCTAAGTTTTTATTCTAAAAATAAAGAAGTAAAAAAAACACTCTTTTCATGAAGCTCATAATGTTCAATTGTAATTTTTGGTTGAGATACTTTATTGAACTGTGTTATATTATAAAGGTGTTCATGTTATTTTGTCCACCCCTGGTATGTCATTTAAGAAAATACATTTTCATGCACAGAACAACATGACATAAGAACTGCGTCTGACCGTTAAAGGAGGCGGAGGCCTACTTAAAGCAGAAGTAGGTCTGTATCTGCTGCAGGGGCCCCTGGGAGCCGTCCTGCAGACAGAGAGCTCGATTTAGATCCGACGTCCTGAAAGAGTGAAGCTCCTCTGAGATCTGCTTCATCTGCAGTCTGAATATAAACTCACTGAACATCCGTCCCTGTTAAGGCTTTTTCTCACTGTCAACAAGTCTCACGTTCGGACTCAAACCAGCAACCTGTCGGTCTGAGGCTCTCAGCTCCGAGCCCTTTGGTTCCTCCTGAGGACATAAATCTTTAAGAGACAAGGGCCCAACGTGGTGGGGACCTCAGGGCTCTGGTTAGGGACATGACGATGCCTCAATATTGGGTTCACGAGAACAAAACAAAAGAAGAAATTTTAACACTATTTAGAAGAAATATTCAATAATCATAATTAGGGGCGTCTAGGGGAACATTTATAACATTAAACACTCAATTTCCTGCATTCTGAAGAATAATTCAGCGCCAATTTATGCTGTAAATGTTTTCATTTATATGAACGTTCTGTAAATTCAGGCGGCAAGTCACAGTTCAAAATATAAAAAATACAATGCAGTAATCAGCAGCTTGTGTTTTTAGCCTAAGTTACTTTTTTTGGGACAATGCACATTTATTTCTTCTATATTTATATAGTATTGAATGTTTTGTTTGCAAATACGTAAACCTTTCTAAAGGTTTGTCATTAAACATTTTTTGCTGCTATTTTTCAGAACATTTTTAACAAAGGCTTTCAAAAGAGTGATGTGAAAAATGACCTGTCCCCAGTGTAAATGACAGCTATGCTCACAGATTTATAGCTGCATGTTTAAAAAGTCTCAAACAGCCGTAGTTTCTATCAGACAAACAGAAGGAAAGGGTGCATCTGTTGAGGACTATTTTCAGCGGCGGATGAATCCACATGTGGTGCTCTAAAAGTATTTTTTGGCAGCAGGACGGTGAATGTGGGACTGACTTTCTGAATTTTGACTTTTATTTATTTAAAGGATTTTCTTTTTATTAGCTATGGATTAAAAATTTTAAAACTTCAGTCAAAACTGGAACTGATGCGTTTTCATCATTAAATCCAAAATGTAATTATATTATATATTAATAATTCACATTAACTGTGATGTTAGCTGGGATGCTAATTTTGGCTAGCGACAAACAGGCTTAAAACTTAAAAATGAGCAGCCGACTCCTGATCAGCTTTTTCAGCTGCGCTGGTTAAATGTACTCAGAGCAGCGGCCTCTATCCTGATTGACAGGTCGCGACTTGTCATGTCAGCTTGTAGCCCCGCCCTAAAGCCTCCCCTGCTTCCTGGTCTCTGTTCCTCTAAATGGGACCATAATTTACTAAATGAACATCATGCTGTGTTGAAGAAGACTTGAAACTAGCGACTGAGACCAGAAACTCATCAGGAAAGTGTTTACTGAGGGAATAAATCAGCTGATAAGTAGAAACATTTTCTTTCTGCAGCCGGTGGAGTCGCCCCCTGCTGGCTGCTAGAGAGGACGCAGGTTTAAGTCGCCCCCTGCTGGCTGCTAGAGAGGACGCAGGTTTAAGTCGCCCCCTGCTGGC
>NC_060152.1:34034041-34036344 GCF_021292245.1 Micropterus dolomieu | reverse complement strand
AGTAGAAACATTTTCTCAGAGACTTCTTTCTGCAGCCGCTTAAGTCGCCCCCTGCTGGCTGCTAGAGAGGATGCAGGTTTAAGTCGCCCCCTGCTGGCTTCTAGAGAGGATGCAGGTTTAAGGCGCCCCCTGCTGGCTGCTAGAGAGGATGCAGGTTTAAGTCGCCCCCTGCTGGCTTCTAGAGAGGATGCAGGTTTAAGGCGCCCCCTGCTGGCTTCTAGAGAGGATGCAGGTTTAAGTCGCCCCCTGCTGGCTTCTAGAGAGGATGCAGGTTTAAGTCGCCCCCTGCTGGCTTCTAGAGAGGATGCAGGTTTAAGTGGCCCCCTGCTGGCTTCTAGAGAGGATGCAGGTTTAAGGCGCCCCCTGCTGGCTGCTGGAGAGGACGCAGGTTTAAGTCATTGGCTTCACTTTTCAGACCCGGAGGTTCCTGCTTGGTTACTAGTTACTTTATAGATCACAGATATTCATCCCTTTCCTGTCCAGTGGAAATCCCGTATCTCCAGGTGTTGGTGATAAACTGCAGGATCCTCCTCCTTCAGCTGAATAAACTATTTAAAATCCTCTTGGATCAGCTGGAAAATGCATCGTCACCAAGCTGAAAACAGCTTTGTGACACTGTTTAGAGATATGAGGTTTTCATAGGACACATGATGATCTTATAGACCATGATGCATTGCTGTAGATTAAACTAGCCAACATGATATAAAAGAGATGAAATCAACATCCACAACATGAGTACTTTTACGTACTCAGTGTGGTATTAGAGCTAAAGTGACTTCCGGTTAGAGACAGGATGTTTCCTTTAGTCCAGATGGATTTCACAGAACCTGGACGCTTTAATCTGACATTTCTTCTTCTTCTTCAGCTGGCCACGTGTCACCACTGTCCCATCGTGTCGTCTCGTCGCGGTTTGGTCTACAGAGACTCTCTGTCGGCTCTGTCCTGGAACCTGAGGGCCCCCGGGGGTCCCAATCGACAACCCACCAGCGGGCTGCAGGGCCTCAGCCACCACAACAAACACCCCTGCAGACTCACCAGGTAGCACACACTGACAGATATACTGTACAAACTGTGCATACCAGAAAGATAAAGTCTGGTATGAGCTCTTACAAATACTCAAATACTACAGACATATATATATATACACACACTATTCATTACTAGCTCCCCAAATATTCTGCATGACAACATTACATTTAGCTGGGAATAATTTATTGAAGATTATTAAAGCCAGATTTGCCATAGAGTATTTCTACATGGATCTAAATACTTTCTCCACCACTGAAGCGATACTTGCAGCAGCAGTAGTACTAGTAGTACTAGTAACTGCCTTACCAAAAGAAGTAGAAGTTGCACATCCAGCAGTAGAAGTAATAACAGTAGTAGGAAATAGGAGTAGCAGGACAAGGAGTAGGTTTAGTAGTAGTACTTGTAATAGTAGTAGCAGTAGCAGCAGTAATAAGAGTTTCGGTAATATCTGTTGCAGAAATAGCAGCAGAGTGGTAGCAGCGGTAGTAACAGTATTAGTAGTAGTAGTAGAATCAGTTTCAGCAACAGTGTTGGCAGTTGTTGTAGTAATAGTAGACGGAATAGCAGTCGTAGTAGTCAATACTATTAATAGTAGTACGAGTTAGCTATTTGTAATAGACACAGTATCACAACAGTAATAATCGCAGTATTAGTATCACAACAGTAATATCGCAGTATTAGTATCACAACAGTAATAATCGCAGTATTAGTATCACAACAGTAATAATCGCAGTATTAGTATCACAGCAGTAATAATTCCAGTATTCGTATCACAACAGTAATATCGCAGTATTAGCATCACAGCAGTAATAATCGCAGTATTAGTATCACAGCAGTAATAATTCCAGTATTCGTATCACAGCAGTAATAATTCCAGTATTCGTATCACAGCAGTAATAATCGCAGTATTAGCATCACAGCAGTAATAATCGCAGGATTAGTATCACAGCAGTAATAATTCCAGTATTCGTATCACAGCAGTAATAATCGCAGTATTCGTATCACAGCAGTAATAATCGCAGTATTAGTATCACAACAGTAATAATCGCAGTATTAGTATCACAGCAGTAATAATTCCAGTATTCGTATCACAACAGTAATATCGCAGTATTAGTATCACAACAGTAATAATCGCAGTATTAGTATCACAGCAGTAATAATTCCAGTATTCGTATCACAACAGTAATATCGCAGTATTAGTATCACAACAGTAATAATCGCAGTATTAGTATCACAACAGTAATAATCGCAGTATTAGTATCACAGCAGTAATA
>NC_060152.1:34013259-34033941 GCF_021292245.1 Micropterus dolomieu | reverse complement strand
GCAGTATTAGCATCACAGCAGTAATAATCGCAGTATTAGTATCACAGCAGTAATAATCGCAGTATTAGTATCACAACAGTAATAATCGCAGTATTAGTATCACAGCAGTAATAATTCCAGTATTCGTATCACAACAGTAATAATCGCAGTATTAGTATCACAACAGTAATAATCGCAGTATTAGTATCACAGCAGTAATAATTCCAGTATTCGTATCACAGCAGTAATAATCGCAGTATTAGTATCACAACAGTAATAATCGCAGTATTAGTATCACAACAGTAATAATCGCAGTATTCGTATCACAGCAGTAATAATTGCAGTATTTGTATCACAACAGTAATAATCGCAGTATTAGTATTACCATAGTAATAGTCATAGTATCACATTAGTAGCTTAACATATTGCAGTATTAGTATCACAACAGTAATAATCGCAGTATTAGTATCACAACAGTAATAATCGCAGTATTCGTATCACAGCAGTAATAATCGCAGTATTAGTATCACAACAGTAATAATCGCAGTATTAGTATCACAGCAGTAATAATTGCAGTATTTGTATCACAACAGTAATAATCGCAGTATTAGTATTACCATAGTAATAGTCATAGTATCACATTAGTAGCTTAACATATTGCAGTATTAGTATCACAGCAGTAATAATCGCAGTATTAGTATCACAGCAGTAATAATCGCAGTATTAGTATTACCATAGTAATAGTCACAGTATCACATTAGTAGCTTAACATATTGCAGTATTAGTATCACAGCAGTAATAATCGCAGTATTAGTATCACAACAGTAATAATCGCAGTATTCGTATCACAGCAGTAATAATCGCAGTATTAGTATCACAACAGTAATAATCGCAGTATTAGTATCACAGCAGTAATAATTCCAGTATTTGTATCACAACAGTAATAATCACAGTATTAGTATTACCATAGTAATAGTCATAGTATCACATTAGTAGCTTAACATATTGCAGTATTAGTATCACAACAGTAATAATCGCAGTATTAGTATTACCATAGTAATAGTCACAGTATCACATTAGTAGCTTAACATATTGCAGTATTAGTATCACAGCAGTAATAATCGCAGTATTAGTATCACAGCAGTAATAATCGCAGTATCGGTACTATCTGTCTGACTCCTCCTGTCTCTCCCCTCTCTGCCTCACAGACCTGACCTCCCAGAATCCATTGCTGTGGCTCGCCCCAAGCCTCCGGGCAGCATGAAGCACCTGGTCCTGGTTCACCTGAGGAAGCTGCTGACGCTGAGCTCCGCCCAGCAGAGAGGCCTCCACCTGCCGGTCTGACACCTCCGCCCTGCTGCAGCCGAGCAGGCGACCGTGACGAAGATGATGAGCTGAACTGAGAGCTGCCGGACCATCAGAGGGCGCCGCAGAGGTTCAGAGAGACCGGAGCTCAGACTGACCCTGAGCCAGTTTTAATTCTCAGGGGAATAAACAGCAGCAGGAGCGAAAACTCATGATGGCAGATATTTCACCACATCGCCAACAAAGTATTTAAGACATCCACTGAAGTAAAAGTAATGACATCAAACTGTACAAATACTCATTTACTAGTAAAAGTATCATCAGCAAAGTGTACTTAAAATGTGAAAAGTAGAAGTACTGGTTTGTATAATTTTATCATTGATGCATGTAAACTGTACTTTAATGAGGTGGAGCTCATTTTAAATTCTTTATGTACTCTTAAAGTATTTAAATATAAATATAGTTTTGTTTTAACTGTTTTGTTTGTAAAATCTGAATCTGCAAAGTAACTAAACCTGTCAGATAAGTGCAGAGGGGGGATATAGTACGATATTTGCCTTTGAACTGTAACAGAGTAGAAATAGAAAGTAGCATAAAATGGAAATGCTAAGTTAAGTAGAAGTACCTCATAACTGTACTTAAGCGCAGTACTTGAGTATATGTACTGCAGCTGGATCAACATCTGGAGGAAACCAGAGGCTGTTAGATCATTTTGGCCACGTTGTGTCTCACAGAAGTTTGCAAATGAGAGGAGTGAAAGTTTTTCCAGATATTTAACTAAATGTTTGTAGTGATGATGATACAATACACAATACTCTTTATAATACTAATTAATACTACAGGTAATACTCGTTGTATGTGACCTACTCTTTCAGTTGGTCAGATATTTCAGGAGGCTGCAGCATTTTCTGTTTTCCAGTTTGACACATTTAAGATCTTTTACAAACTCTCAGAGGAAGATGAAATCTTACTTTTCTTCAGAATCAGACACAGGTTCGTTTCTTCAAGTACACAGAGAAGGAGTTTGCTTAACTATCACTGTAGAGAAAAGAGAAAAAACAAGTACTGCAAAGTCAAAAATCAGGATCCTCCGTAAGGCAGAAATTAAATTTAGGAGTTAAAACATCTAAAACTGTCCTCACATGAGAAACGACAGCTTCTACAGGGCCACAAACCTCAAAACACTGAAGAATCTTTGCATCAGAACATATAAAAGAAATGTCAGTCCATACTTTGTATATGTGCACTTTTTCTTGTGTTTTCTTAAGTTGCTGACACAGTTTAGTATTAAGAATTAGTATATTGTATATGAATATAACATTTCAGTTTTCAGATTCCACTATTTTTTTGACTTTATATATTAAAATTACAGCTTTTAGGTCAAAAATTCAATAACAAAGGATTCAGTGTTTCCACAGCGAGACATAGTTTAAGCACGTAACGCACTCAATGCCAACAAACAACATGTCAGTCAGCGAGGTTTGTTTTTAAAGTTTTGGACCGAGCCAGGCTAGCAGTTTCCCCCTGCTTCCAGTCTTTATGCTAAGCTAGGCTAACCCCGTCTTAGCCACTAAACACACAGACCTGAGAATGACCTTCGAGCTGCCGGTAAAAAAAGGGACAATTTCAGGAAAACGCTGTTAGTGATTATGTAGGAAGAAGTAAACAAAACAGACAAATAAAGAACTGTTGTAAAATTATTTTATTTTGAATATTTGTTCTTTATAAAAGCCAACAGGATTCATTTTGTCTCATATTGAACTGATGAGTCTGTTTAATATCTGAAATAAATCAACTATTTCTGTCTCTAATCTTATGTCTACTGACTTCTTTGTGGATGCTTGATTATTTTGTCACTCATTTTCCTTTAATATATAAATACAAAAATCAGAGATGTGGCAGTTTGACCTCCAAACTCAAGAGTCACTATCAGAAATACTTTACTGATCCCGGAGGGGGAAACTGTCGTGTTAGAGTTGTTGTCTTTACTATGATTCATTTGCTGTTATTAATTTTAAAAATATAAATATGAGTGTGGAAATATGTGCAGTATAATACAGTATGAGACAGAAATGTGATGAATAGTAATAATAACTTTTATCCTGCCTTTATTCTGCCTGTTTAGCTTATCTTTTCTTTTGTATATTGTCTAAATTATTGTGATTTTTATTATTTGTATTCTGCCCTCATGTTTTTTATCATCCTCTGTGGTATTTCTCGTGTGTTCTTTTGTGAAGCTCTCTGGATGTTGCTTTGAAAAGCGCTTTATAAATGAAGTTTATTATATTATTATATATAATTATTGGACCAGAGAATATTGCACCTGCACCTTGCATCTTCACACGGATTCGGGCTGAACAATAAAGCCGAGGGTGTGATGTAACACGCAGCAGGTCAAAGGTCGTCTGACATATTAATTAGAAAGCTGCGCAGGGCCTCGTCTCCTGCCGAGAGCTTTAATCTGCTCATTTAATGAAACTCAAAGAGAGCGGAGCTGCTTTTAACTCCAGGTCAGCAGGAAAACCAATCATACACTCACATTATACTGCAAAAGTCCATGTTTCCTTGATTATTAAATATCTTATCAGTATCTGGTAATTATGAGGTAATAAAATATTGCATTTAAGTCACATGCTTCATGTCTGTCACAATTTATTCAACTTATTCACTTCACCAACTTTAACACCTCACACAACAGGAAACACTTTCCCCTGTTTCCACTCAGGTGTTTGTCCACACGGCACGGTGGTGCAGCGGTGAGCACCGTCGCCTCACAGTAAGAAGGTTCGAACCTTGGTCACCCCCAGGTCTTCTGTGTGGAGTCTCTCCGGTTGATCCCAGTCCAAAGACATGCAGGTTAACTGATGACTCTGAACTGTCCTCAGGTGTGAATGTCCAGGATGCAGCCTGCCTCTCGCCCTTTCTTAACTGGGATTGGCTCCAGTGACATTTATGTCTGTTAGAAAGTACAACAACATGTGTGACCGTTCCCCAAAACGACATGTAGGGTAGTTTGAGTGCAGAGAGCAAAGGATGCAGGAGTAAAATTATTATCATCATTAATTATGTACATGTCGAAGGTGGAAGTGATATGCAGGTGCACATACACCTGCATATCAGATGTACACAGTGCAAATGATGCTGGAGTAATTACAAAAATGACTAAATAAAATTATTTGCTTTCCTATAATTTACTTTTCGGACTTTTAAATAGTGAGGCTGCTGGAACATTAGCAGAAAGTCTGAGGTAAAATATGTGCATGCCAGCTAGCTAGTTAGATAGAAATATGAGCATACGTGAGCTTCTAACCTCAGACTTTCTGATAGTGAAGCTGCTGGTTGGCTAAAGGGTCTGTCTAGTGTCTAAATAACATCTAATTTACAAAGGATCAACCATAAAGGGGCACAGCGACCACACATACTAATCTACTTAACTACTTTAACCAAAAACTATAAAAATATTTCTCTCTAAACAATTGCATAACTTATCTCAAGGCTCCCCTTAATGTAAATATACATAAATATATAAATTGAA
Source organism: Micropterus dolomieu (assembly GCF_021292245.1). Lineage (NCBI taxonomy): Eukaryota > Metazoa > Chordata > Actinopteri > Centrarchiformes > Centrarchidae > Micropterus > Micropterus dolomieu. The sequence goes on along the minus strand of NC_060152.1, from coordinate 34,029,122 downwards.
CACAATTAGAAACCATTTACAGCTTATTTTAAAGGACTAAACAATTAGATCAACTTCAGAAGAAATGTTGAGATTTTATTTGACATTTAGTGATTTTTGTAGAATTACACCTACAAGCACTGGTAAGTGGTAACACCTGGTAAACGTTGTGAAACAGTCATAAGCCGAGTTTCCATCAAGGTTTGTTAATGCGCATTTTGAAGTATCACATTAGAAAAGGTCGATGGAAACGGCAACATTCGAAAACAAATCCTTAATTTTGCAAACAAGTTTTTATGCTCACTTGAGGTGGTTAAAGGTGCTAAACGGGAGATGGAAAAAAATTCCGAATAAGTTCTGACGTAGCGAACTTGTTACTCACGACTGATCAGCTGTTTCTGCTGTCGCTGTCTCGCCCGGTTGTGCAGAGTTCTGAACACCTGCAGAATTTCCTGCCCCTCGCGGCTGGTGACGCTCATTTGTGCTGAGAAAAGAGGTGGATGCAGATCTGGGCAGGCAGCCTTCATCAGCTGTTCTACTGAATGATGCATTCACCTCTTAAAGGTCCTTCTCAGATCCTTTGCTCTGCACGCTGATCAAACCGGGTTATCACTGCATATCCGGCTCATCCGGCCCCGAGCCTGAGGAGCCCCCCGAGCCTCAGGAGCCTCCTCAGCCACAGACTCAACGGCCCCGAGCCTCTGGAGCCTCCTCAGCCACAGACTCATCCGGCCCCGAGCCTCTGGAGCCTCCTCAGCCACAGACTCATCCGGCCCCGAGCCTCTGGAGCCCCCTCAGCCACAGACTCAACCGGCCCCGAGCCTCTGGAGCCTCCTCAGCCACAGACTCATCCGGCCCCGAGCCTCTGGAGCCTCCTCAGCCACAGACTCAACCGGCCCCGAGCCTCAGGAGCCTCCTCAGCCACAGACTCATCCGGCCCCGAGCCTCAGGAGCCTCCTCAGCCACAGACTCATCCGGCCCCGAGCCTCAGGAGCCTCCTCAGCCACAGACTCATCCGGCCCCGAGCCTCAGGAGCCTCCTCAGCCACAGACTCACCGGCCCCGAGCCTCAGGAGCCCCCTCAGCCACAGACTCAACGGCCCCGAGCCTCAGGAGCCTCCTCAGCCACAGACTCAACGGCCCCGAGCCTCAGGAGCCTCCTCCTCCAGACTCAGACTTGCCCTACACGGCCAAAAAACGATGCTAAAGGGTACCTGGAGCGTTAAAAAGCATCGCCAAGGGTTGTTGCCAAAGATGGGAGTAAATGTAAATGCTCCGTACTTGTATAGCGCCTTTCTAGTCTTTAACCACTCAAAGTGGGGCTTGTGCTTCACTTTGTCATGTCCTTCGTTTCACACAATTCCTTTTAATATACTGTACATTTACTGTATACTGTATACAGTATATTTACTGTATTGTACATGCACGTACATGTCAACAGTGAGTGAGAATGTGTCGCTGGAAACAACACTTACTGAGTCATGAGTATCAGAAACTCTCAGAAAGACTTAATCATGAGAAACTTTATCACAGGGCTCTCACAAGTACAATTACGTTTCACATGAATGTTTCATCAGCTCTGGGTTTTCTTCTTTCGTTGTTATGAGAAAGCTTTTTAAGAGTATGAGATTTCTACTGAATGTGTAACATTTGGCCTCATGTGTTATTTACCTGGAGGAACACTGTGAATACGAGAGGCTGGCGGTAACCAGGGGCCCCTGTGCTGCTTTTGTGGGAACAACAATGACTTGGCTGTAATGAAATAATCTGTCAGGATTACGGCGGCTGACGGGAGCAGCGGGAGGGAAACGCCACACAAACACGAAGCTGCTGATCACAGATAAGCTGTTTGCTGAGAAACTGTGTCACCGGCTTCATGTGGCTCCTCAAGCATGATTTAGTCCAGTTTTTAACAATTATAAATTTGTTTTCCGTCGTCAGCTGAAAACTCTCTCAGCGTTTCCCACGGGGGAGGACTGTGGTGCATTCATGGCCTGGTTCACAGAGTGGGAAAAATGACATCCCTGCTTGTCAGACCAGTTTTCACTGACATATTAATACAATAATCATAGTTTTTGTGTCTTTATTTGTTTGACTTTCCTTCAGTTTGCATCTTACTTACATCTGCTTCACTTTGTCATTTCCTTCGTTTCCCACAATTCCTTTTAATATATGTTACTGTATTGTACATGCACGTAAGGATGTCAACAGACATCATTAAAGCGGCAATCCTGGATGTTATATATGTGTGTCTCTGGCACTGATGAACCTACAGAAAGTTATCGGGTAAATATAGTGTCAGCTCTTTAATTATCTGTCCGGCTACAGCGTTCCTGTTCTGGTTCACTCTCAGCGCTTTCATGGAGTCGTTTTCAGAGAAGAAGCTGTTCAAAAGCCGAGCAAACAGCAGACAGACTCAGTCAGACAGCAGCTGGTTATCATAGTGGAGCATTAAGCAGCTAAAGAGCCAGATATTTCCCTCAGCAGCTGGTGGAAACACTGGACTCACCTTCATCAGGTGACACAAACATGACTCCACATGAACCGTCATGTTGCACTGTAGCTTCTGCAGGTGAAAATAAGCTGTTGTTTGACCACAAGCTCATATAAAAAGTAGGGCTGACCCCGAATAGTCGAAGCCTGATTCGACTGTCAATCTCACAGTCGAAGCTTTGCAGCAAAACAAGGCCATTTTGGAGACTTCTTCCTGTTGGACTAGTCAGTAATGTTGCTGTGGCTCGTGTTGTTAAACATCCATGGCCAAAAAGCTGTCACTGAACAAATATATCTAAAACTGTGCATCATATTTGCAAGAAGCCTGTCAGCTACAGCGACGATAGCACAAACATATTTCAACATATCAAAGATCAAAATTCGTTGTAAAACAATTCTTATCAGTTACATAAAACAACATTAGGATTCAGTGGGTTTTTTACATATTGTCCATCATTCGTAATCTTTGTTTACTTTTTAAAAGAATGATAAACAAACATTGGCAACTTCCTGTTTATCTTTCCTTTAGTTTTAGGAGATCTCAGCAGCTTCTTAACCTCTCCGGCACAAACTCAGTCATACAGTATGCCAGAGTGAAAGAAAAGGTAACGTGTGTTTGTATATATGTGACTGCCTTTTTATAAATATAAAGAAAGAAAGAAGAAAAAACAAATGTCATGTACACACACAGTATTTATAGTGAAATATATTGCAGCATGCTCTCAGGCTTTGCATAAAAAACTGTGAAAAGAAATTTAAAGGACAAAAAATCAAAATGATATATTTATGCACAAATGTACGGAAGCCCTAAGAGGCCATACATTCATACATTTATTTATTATTTGTTCTGCTCTGTTTTCCTGTGATAACGAGTTAATTTAATGTGTTTTCTCCAGAACTAAAGTTATTTACGTCATTATCTTTATCAAGTGACATAACTGAGAAAACAATAATGAATTAAATGTGATAGGCTGCCGTTAAAGCTAAATAACTTGAGATCTCGAGAAAACAAATTAAATTAACTTGTTATTTCAGAAAAACAACTTTTAAAAACAGCATTTGTTGTTTTGAGATAATGACATAAATAACTTGAGATCTCGAGAAAACAAATTAAATTAACTAATTATCTTGCGAAAACGACATTTGTTAATTTGAGATAATGACATAAATAACTTGAGATCTTGAGAAAACAAGTTAAATTAACTTGTTATTTCAGAAAAACAACTTTTAAAAACAGCATTTGTTGTTTTGAGATAATGACATAAATAACTTGAGATCTCGATAAAACAAATTAAATTAATATCGTTAACTCAGGAAAACAACATTTGTTATTTCAAGATGGCATAAATAACTTGAGATCTCGAGAAAACAAATTAAATTAACTAATTATCTTGAGAAAACGACATTTGTTAATTTGAGATAATGACATAAATAACTTGAGATCTTGAGAAAACAAGTTAAATTAACTTGTTATTTCAGAAAAACATTTAAAAACAACATTTGTTGTTTTGAGATAATGAACTCAAGAAAACAAATTAAATGATGTCGTTAACTCTAGAAATTTGTTAGTAGAGATATTGACATTAATAACTTGAGATCTATGAACTTGATATCTTGAGAAAACGACAATTGTTATTTTGAGATAATGACAAATAACTTGAGATCTCGACAAACCAAATTTAATTAACTCGTTATCTCGGGAAAAAGGAGTATATTGAATGTATGAATGAATGGCCTTTTGGGGCTTCCGTACTAAGAAATAAAGTTAACAGACTAAAGCGAATGAGAAAAAGCTCTAATGCTTAGTTACTGGCTAGCTCCGCCCATTCTACTTTCCAGCTCGGGATTGGTGGAAGTAAAAAAATAGATACCACTTCGTAGGAGAACTTAGCTGTCAATCTAAAAAAAAGGGCGGGCTTTACAGCTAAAGTTAATATATTCAAGCAGTTGCAAAATAACGGCGGAGAGTCGTTTTTAGAAGAAAGGGAGCCGGCGGCTAGCAAACTTCATCACCTCCCCGAGGAGAGAAGAAGGACTTTTCACAGCGGCTTGTGGAAAATGGAGGAAGACAGCAGCGACCAGATGAGACCGCTCCTCACATCTGTAAGTTCCCACTTTTTTCTCAAGTGTTATTTACAAGTTAGCCGGCGGCTAGCGACTCCTCAGCGGGCTGTGGATCGTCTCAGGCACGGAGAGATACCGGCGGAGAAACCGGAGGCTTTTTCCTAAGACGGTGTCTGTAGTCTTAGAAAGGGGGGGAAAAAGCTCTGTTTAAACTGTTGTTTAAAATGTCTGTTAGTGAAGGGAGAACCTGGTTGGAAACAGCGGTTTGCCAGCGACTGCTTTTGTTATTAAGGCACCACGCGTATGCCAGGAAGTGAAGTAATGATGCGTGCATGATACTCCACGGAACCCCGTTATGAAATGTTCTGATTCTTGCTGCCCATGCTGCCGCCAAGTCTGTGTCGGTTCTGAAGTACGTTTAAAAGCCGCTTTCTACTCATAAGCAACTGCCCTTACATTCGGCATGAATCACATCCACGCAGCAGTACTCTTTTTGATAACATTTCAGCTTTTTTGTTGGCTTTGCTACCAGTCATAGAACTCTCTCTACCGGCCGAAATACGCCGATGTGGGTGGTAGCGGCGAATAGTTTGGCCTGTTGTGAAAGTTAAATCAAAGTATTTTTTTAAATACGGGGTCGGAGAACTCTTCATTACTCACCGAATATGACATGTGCCTGTAATTAATCAGACCAAGTGATTTGAGTTGTTGAACAACGTACCCGGTTTTGCCAGTAAACGCAAATACATGAAATTTGCAAGTTTACCAATGGAGTTTCGCTTAGATTAACAAATATCACATGCATCTCTTGGGTTTCGTGTGTTGGAGCAGACGACCTAGGCGTAAACATCCTCGTGTTGACGTGTCCCTGAGGAAGGCAGTAAATCACAAGTTTGAAAGCCCTGAAAACATTTTGGTAGAGCACGTGGAGAGGAGTGTGTGTTGTTATGGGACGGAGTGAATCACATTGTCCTTGAACGGATAGCATTGGGCAGCCTGCAGGGGGAGAAGCTGGGGTGAAACTTTGATAAGCAAATGCCCAGTTTGTATAAGTGCCCTTGAGCAAGGCAGCTGTTTTAATGATGCTGACTGGTGCTGGATGCTGCTGTTACCATGGAGACAGGAGTTAGTTTAGTACAAAAAGATCTGTTGAAAACTTTACCGTCTGTATAGAAACGCATGCTGCTCACAGGGAGCTCTGTGGATTTTACTCCCAGCAAGCAATTTCACAGCTAATAGACATCTAAACAGAGCCCAGACATCTGGGCTAAAACAGGGCTGAATTTGGGCTTTCAGTGAAAAGTTAATAGACGTCTAACCATAGCCCGAAAAAAGACCAAATACACAGCTTTTGAATAACTAGCTACCTTTAATAGACAACAGAATAGTGGCTAAAGGATTGTTTTTACTTAACAGGTTCTCATAAATGGTAATCCGTCCAAACAAATTAACTGTAAAGATTTTATTAAGAAAAAGGATTACAACGCAAACAACTTAAGATAATACAACATGATGAAAATATAAAGGATTTATTGATAAAATGTTATTATAAATACAAAACAGTTCTTCATCTAAGCTGCTACTTGATGCAGCAAGAGCATCAGATGCGTCTCTCAGCTGGTGCCAGTCTCTCGGGTAAATGGGATCCATAACTATGAATATAAGTAAACATTATAATTGACTATGTTCACTGTTTTCCTATAAGACATGACTACTATCAACAAATGATTTTAATTGAAAACATACAGTTTATTTCTAATTATCATTCTAATGAAGGTAAAAAAAATCATTTATAAGGGTTTTTTCTTTTTAATTTAAAAGCCCTTATTTATTTCTGAACCATTTATCTCTATGGAAAATATAAAGATACTTGAACAGGACACATGTTAGCCATCATGTTGCATTAGAAAAACCAAATAGAGAAAGCTGCTTTTATTCTTTTGAGAGCTATGTGCTGTGAATAGAGAGCCTAAGTCACTCACTTCCTGCTCATGGGAACCTAATTTTGTAAAAAATTATGTATGTATGTCAATGGCAGAGAGACAACTTATCTTTTTATCCCGTTAGAATTGAGCCCTGAATTACACATATGATGTTGGTCAATTTAAAATTGAATTTCGCAAGTCAAGAAAGTTGCAGTTTGTTGTAAAACAGTAAAGTTACATGTCATTTTGTGTGAAACCGCGTCGTCTCGCACAATGTACGTCACCAACATGTTAGCGCGGTAAAGCTAGCTAACGTTCAGTGCTTTCTTGCTACTAGCTAGATAATGTAGCTGTGTTCCACCTAGAAATATATCTCACCTGGTGTGTTTAATCCAACGACTCCTGGCTCTTTTATCACATCATCCTCTCATGTAAGTGTTTTGACGTTAGCTTCAGTAACGTTAGCTTCAGTCATTGGCAGAGAAAGTTACGTCACATACGCGACTTTTGTGTTTGTGGTCTTTGTAATTACGTATTTTCACAGTCTTATATCTCAACAGCGTTACATCAAACTACGACCTTCTTGACTTTAAAATGTATCTTTTAAATCGACAGAGATCGGAGAACAGATCAGAGAACGGGATCAAATTATTTGTTGTCTCCTGCCATTGGCTCTCTATGGAAGTGTTCTGTTCTGAATATTTGTTGTAGTTGCTATTTAAAAGCTACTAGTACTTGTTATTATGTACTAGTAACTATGCCATTAGTTACTAATAACTGTTCCCATTTTACTAGCAACAATTGATGAGATACTAGTATCTAGATTTTAGTTACTAGTAACTATTTTACTATTTATTATTTTACTAGTATCTATCACTTAGATACTAGTATCTATTTCAAAAGACACAAGTAACATTTTATTTATGGAATAGTAACTAGTGACTAAAAAAATTAGCACTAGTAGCTAAATAATAGTGACTAGTAAAATGAAAATGGTCACTGGCAACTACATTATTAAACCTTTATTTAACCAGGAAAATCCCATTGAGATTACTAATCTCTTTTTCAAGGGAGTCCTGGCCAAGACAGCGGCACAGATCACAACAATTCAGTACATTTCAGACAATTTCATAACAATTTCATAAGACTACTACTACTACATGTAGAGTCTCCAGCATTGCTGTCTGTTTGGCCTGTTAAACAAAACGTTGCATAATGCTAACTGTTCAGACATGTCTGCTGCAGTGCTCACAAAATACTTGGCACCTATCATACAAGACTTGGTGATTAACACCTGAAGTCAATATTGTGATTTATTGTCACATTTACCTTGTTAACGATAAATTAAAAGATTATTTTTAAATAGACCTGTGTATTAATTATGTGCAATATCCAAAACTCAAGAGCTGCAGTTTTCCAATAAAAGATAAAATGTAATAACTATAATAAGTGAGGCATTGTGCTGCTAAAGAGATGCCCCGGCTTACAAATTGTGTTCTCCAGACGTGGGGGAATGTGATTGTTTGGTGCAGACCCCAGCAAAAATAGCATCATCTTTTGTGAAAGTGAAATGCAATAATGACTCCCACTAAAATCAGGATTCACATCGCTGACTAAATGCTTTGCTTAATAACCATCTGGGGTTAAAAGCTATAAGATTCTTAAGAACAAAAATAATTAAATAATTTAAGTGATTAGTATCAGAAATGTTTATTTATGTTATGTTTATGTAAAAATAACAGCCGAGAGATAGATCGATATATACTTGTCAGTTCAATATCAGGTTCAGAAATCCAGTTTGATCCATGTTTTGCGATACGACACATGGTCGCATCGGAAAACATGAATACAGTTGACATTAGACCTGAAAACCATTGGTCGACTGATTGATTATCATCAGCAGTGTTACCATGTACCATGTCTTCGTTCAGGCCGTCCTCCCGTCCCTCGGTGCTAGAAGGAAGAGATAAATTTATCCTGTTCCTGGTGTGACTGTTTTTTTCCCCCCACACACATTATGAATTCTCAGAAAGCTGCGACTTAAAAAGAACCAGTTCAACCTGTAGCATACCTCTAACTCCTGCAGACACCTGTTCACTAAAGAGGAATAACAGGAAGCTGAGCTCTTAATTTACGAGGTTAGGAATAAGGTGGATGTGATGAATGTAAATGGAAAGTCAGACAAAAGATCGGCGTGCTGTGTTGACAGCTTTTTGATCAAAGAGATCTTCGTCAGAAAACCATCACGAAGCGGAACAAGCAACATACACACTTTCATCATCAAATATATTAAACAAGAATATATTTTAATCTGATAATAAATATGGTAGTCAACGGCGAGAGACAGCTAATGTTTTGATCTGGTTTGAATTGTGTCCTGTACCACACGTGACATGTTTGTCAGTTTAAAAGATAATTCAAGTCCAGAAAGTTTGTTATAAAACAGCAATAACCTTTTGTGAAACCGCTCAATGAACCACATCTCTTGTCTCACACAATATACGTCACCAACATGTTGGTGTTGTAATGCTAAGCTAAACATTCACTGCTTGCTTGCTTCTAGCTAGGTAACTTAGCTATGTTCAATGCACAGCTGTATCTCACCTGATGTGTTTAAACCAGCGTCTCCTGGTCCTTTCATCACATCATCTACACATGGAAGCTCTTTGACATTAGCTTCAGTGACGTTAGCTTTAGTAGCTTCAGTGATGTTATCTTCAGTGATGTTAACTTCAGGAGTTCATCATCGTCATCTTTGGTTATGTTAGCTTCAGTAACGTTAGCTTCCGTAGCTTCAGTCCCGTAACCACCAGTCCCGTTAGCTTCAGTCTTGTTAGCATCAGTGACGTTAGCGTCAGTCCCGTAACCACCAGTCCCATCAGCTTCAGTTTTGTTAGCATCAGTCCCGTTAGTGTCAGTCCCATTAGTGTCAGTCTTGTTAGCATCAGTCCCGTTGGCTTCAGTCCCGTTAGCTTCAGTCCCGTAACCACCAGTCCCGTTAGCTTCAGTCCCGTAACCACCAGTCCCGTAACCACCAGTCCCGTTAGCTTCAGTCCCGTAACCACCAGTCCCGTTAGCTTCAGTCCCGTAACCACCAGTCCCGTTAGCTTCAGTCCCGCAACCACCAGTCCCGTTAGCTTCAGTCCCGCAACCACCAGTCCCGTAACCACCAGTCCCGTCAGCTTCAGTCTTGTTAGCATCAGTGACGTTGGCTTCAGTCCCGTAACCACCAGTCCCGTAACCACTAGTCCCGTCGGCTTCAGTCTTGTTAGCATCAGTGACGTTGGCTTCAGTCCCGTAACCACCAGTCCCGTAACCACCAGTCCCGTTAGCTTCAGTCCCGTAACCACCAGTCCCGAATGGTTCAGTCCCGTAACCACCAGTCCCGAATGGTTCAGTCCCGTAACCACCAGTCCCGAATGGTTCAGTCCCGTAACCACCAGTCCCGTTAGCTTCAGTCCCGTAACCACCAGTCCCGTAAGCTTCAGTCCCGTAACCACCAGTCCCGTAACCACTAGTCCCGTCGGCTTCAGTCTTGTTAGCATCAGTGACGTTGGCTTCAGTCCCGTAACCACCAGTCCCGTAACCACCAGTCCCGTTAGCTTCAGTCCCGTAACCACCAGTCCCGAATGGTTCAGTCCCGTAACCACCAGTCCCGAATGGTTCAGTCCCGTAACCACCAGTCCCGTTAGCTTCAGTCCCGTAACCACCAGTCCCGTAAGCTTCAGTCCCGTAACCACCAGTCCCGTAACCACTAGTCCCGTCGGCTTCAGTCTTGTTAGCATCAGTGACGTTGGCTTCAGTCCCGTAACCACCAGTCCCGTAACCACCAGTCCCGTAAGCTTCAGTCCCGTAACCACCAGTCCCGTAACCACCAGTCCCGTAACCACCAGTCCCGTAACCACCAGTCCCGTAACCACTAGTCCCGTCGGCTTCAGTCTTGTTAGCATCAGTGACGTTGGCTTCAGTCCCGTAAGCTTCAGTCCCGTAGGCTTCAGTCCCGTAACCACCAGTCCCGTAACCACCAGTCCCGTAACCACCAGTCCCGTAACCACTAGTCCCGTAACCACTAGTCCCGTAACCACCAGTCCCGTAACCACCAGTCCCGTAACCACCAGTCCCGTAACCACCAGTCCCGTAACCACCAGTCCCGTAAGCTTCAGTCCCGTAACCACCAGTCCCGTAACCACCAGTCCCGTAAGCTTCAGTCCCGTAACCACCAGTCCCGTAACCACCAGTCCCGTTAGCTTCAGTCCCGTAACCACCAGTCCCGTTAGCTTCAGTCCCGTAACCACCAGTCCCGTTAGCTTCAGTCCCGTTACCATCAGCAGTGTTAGCTTCAGTGACGTTAGCTTCACTCCTGTTTGCATGAGCAATGTTGGCTTCAGTTCCGTTAGCTTCACTCCTGTTTGCATGAGCAATGTTGGCTTCAGTCCCGTTGGCTTCAGTCCTGTTGGCTTCAGTCCTGTTGGCTTCAGTCCTGTTGGCTTCAGTCCTGTTGGCTTCAGTCAAGTTACCATCAGCAATGTTAGCTTCAGATCCGTTAGCTTCAGTCCTGTTAGCATCAGTGTGGTTAGCATCTGTAATGTTGGCTTCAGTCCTGTTAGCTTCAGTCCTGTTAGCATCAGTGACGTTAGCTTCAGTCCTGTTAGCATCAGTGACGTTAGCTTCAGTCCTGTTAGCTTCAGATCCGTTAGCTTCAGTCCTGTTAGCATCAGTGTGGTTAGCATCTGTAATGTTGGCTTCAGTCCTGTTAGCTTCAGTCCTGTTAGCATCAGTGACGTTAGCTTCAGTCCTGTTAGCATCAGTGACGTTAGCTTCTGTAATGTTAGCTTCTGTGCTGTTAGCTTCTGTGCTGTTAGCTTCTGTGCTGTTAGCATCAGTGACGTTAGCTTCTGTAATGTTAGCTTCTGTGCTGTTAGCTTCTGTGCTGTTAGCTTCAGTCATTGAACAGAAACATTTATGATGTCAAATACGTGACTTTTGGGTTTGTGGTCACGTCTTTAACAGTTTTACGACAAACTGCGACTTTCTTGACTTCACAATTAACTTCAGTGTGTGAGTTTTAGTGGCATCTAGTGGTGAGAATTGTGAATTGCAACCATATGTCCAGTGTGCCGCTACCTTTTCAAAGAGTGTAGGTGCTTCAGTGGCTGACGCATCACAAAAGGTTTCGTCTTCTGAGGCCAGTCAAGAAATGAGGTTTCTTTAGGTAGATTTATTAAGAAATTATATTTACTTAATTGCTCAGTAAAACCACACGTTATTGTGACTCTGACAGACAACATGGAAAATGTAAGAGTGTGAAACACTGTCACTGTTTCTGCACCACAGTCCATTATAAACCACATATTAGATAAAGTTTATACAAACATTGACAAGAGAAACACATTAATTCTGTCTGTGATTATGGACCATCACCAAAACTGCCGCCAGCACTAATATCTGGCCCGCTGCCAGATTATAGTGCTTTGATAGCTGCAAAGAAAATAAACACTTTGATAGTGGTGCTGAAATAGATCTGTCTTGGCAGCAACAGTTACTCACACAATCACCTCCTCTTTAGTGGTTTACCTACAAAATAAAAGCGCGACAAGCTCGTTTACGGTAATCTTGTATTTGAAGTTGAACTGAGCTTTTACTTTGAAAAGAGTCTGCAGCTGCTTGACACTGTAGCGGGGCTCTCCGCCAAACTCCTCAAAAATTGGGAACAACACAGGCATAGTCGAAAAATACTGATTTTTATTATACCGGCCTCCTAAGTACAAACAGTGAAAAAACTTTGATAAAGAAAACTGAACTAAAAACTATTTGGAAAAATACTCAATAATAAAGTTACACAAAAAAAACTCTTAAATAACTCAATTTCTCTCTCCCCACAAAAAATACAGATTACTGGCCTCACAGGCTCAAAGCTGCGGCTTTTAAAGCCAGTAGCCCCTCCCACTAGGCTTAACAATTATTTACACAATATAATAAACACAGATTACTAACTCCAGAAAAGGATTTATAGCTATTACACTTTGACATATTTTCAACAATAATTATGTCTCCACAAACATTTTCCTTCCCTTTGCATCACAAATTATTATTACAACCAAAAACCATAATTATGCAGTTCACGTGACCATGAAAGCGCGCGAGCACATGCTATTTAAAAGACGGAAATGTTACGCTTCTGTTTTCCCAAACTGGATGGGAAACAACCGAGCAAACCTGCAATTGTTTGTTTAAATGTATGTTTAAAGAAGACTAGAACTACAAAGTGTGCACCCTTGATCGCGCTACTTAAACAGTAGAAGAAAAAAGCATAATAGCGAGGTTTGTGACCGGCTTCATTAAGGCTGGGAGCGGGTGTGTGCTCTGACAGTGCCGTCGTTTGGAGATACTGGGGAAATGCAAAAGCGTCCGTAGGTTGATGGATGTGGATCAAACACCGAAACAAAAACAGATGCTAACCGAAAATGCAAGTCAATGTTATGGCTTTTATTCTCATCCACCGTCTAACGGTTGAAAATATTATTTGCCGACCCCTGCAGTATATTATTACTACTACTTCTTCTTCTTCTAATGTACGTATTCAACATAGTGATGAGTGTCTGCGCTGCCTGAATTCTACCAGAAGAAGAAGAAGAACGTCGTGATGAAACTCTCTCTGTAGCGCTGTTTGTCTGTTTTCAGCTACTGTAGAAACGTGACGATGCAGCGTGGCGACGTCCGTGGAAGGGGGTGCCTGCGGTTATGGAGATATAAATGGCTCGTTCTAAGGTAATAGAAACATAACGGTTCACTATGTAAAGTCTTTACACACCACTGAAAACAGAGTTATGGATCTTATATTGCTTTTCTGTCGATAGATCTTCGGAAATATTACACACTGAACTTTTAAACTGACAAACATCGTGTGTGTAATTCAGGGCACAATTCAAACAGGATTAGTTGTGTCTCGCTGTTTACCATCGTACAGATTCCCGTTTTAAAGCTAAAGCAAAGTAAAGGCTTCATGCTCTGCTGTCAGTTTCAAAACCAGCACCTGGAAGTTTGAATAAAAGCAGAGTAAAGATTTCACACAGGAGGTGAGTAGGTTAGGACTTTGTTTTGGCAGAGGAGTGTGTGTTTTAAAATGTGAAATATGCTATTTATTGATAGTTAAACCTAATAGGAGTTAACTTTGTCTCAGTGGAGTAGGGCAGGAGTGTGGGAAAACTTCCAGGAAGCAGCTTCTCATGTTCAGCCGGCGCTGACGTCACCTTCAGCGGTTAAAATGACAAACGTCTCCGGCTGCCGGGGGTCAGATTGCCTGTCTTTTTAATTAACGACCATCAACTGATCTCACGTGAGTTTCGGGAGCTGCTCTGAGACGTTTTTTTTAACCTGTGGGGAGAGGACGCCACTAGACACAGCTTCATTTTAAGGGTGCTCTCTCACCTGTAGTTCGGTTGATTTGGGCCGGACCAGGGGGGGAAAAAATAATCCACTGGTGCATTTTAGTTCTGGTCAAGTTTAGAGGTTCAACAAATAATCGGCGTAGTTGACAATAATCGATTTTTAATAAATTAGTTGACCATTAGGTCATCGTGCCGTAGCAACACCGTCCGCTATGGAGCGAACACAAAGAAATCACTCATAAGCATTATTGGTAATATTAGTCTGTAAATCGGCCACATATTCTGAATAATTATGTAGAAAAAGGACCAAAAGGAGATCACTAATGATTCAGGGCTTATTACTGTGGGGGCCTCTCACAAAGTGTTTAATGGACTTGATGAACTGATAAAGTACACGGAGTACTGGAGTACTTTTTTTTTTTTTTGACCTATTGATCAGGGGAAGATACCTGCGCTGTCATGTTTACGTGGTTACCAAATGATTTGCATAAATGCAGCCTACACATGGCTCGTATAGATCAGTTATGAGATTAGGGCTGCAGCTAACGATGATTTAAGTACTCGAAGCTTCTATAGAATTTTTTTTTTTTTTTTTTTTCAACGATTCATCAATGTGTGTTTTAAGAAGTACTGCACCGCCACGAATCTCCTTTAAATTTGTTGCCGACCTTCTGTGTTTAATGGCGTTTGGCAAACCGACTCCATTCCCGCCACCACCTGGGCTGCTGTGTGGAACAGGACATTGCTGCTGACCTGCCTGTCAGATCCCCACGTTCATGTGCTGAATTTCATCTCAAGGACGCGTAGCGTAAATTTCTGGAGACGTGCACAACCTACGCTCCAAAGGAACGCTGAACCATCTTGTGTACGCGTAGTTAAAGATGAGATTAAGAGGTCATGACTTGACCTGACGTGTCTCTGCAGCCCCCCCGCCTCTCTCTTCTTTGTTGGTATTGTTACCGACATTCTGTGTCACTAGCAGAAGTGACATTTGATCTGGCCGCTGAACTTCCTGTCTGTAGACGCTCCGTGGAAACGGAGGTGAAGCTTTTCACTCAGCTCCAGCTGTGAACAATGTGACGGCTCTGATGGAGCAGGTTATTGTTTGGTGCAGACGGAGGAGGAAGTGGCCGCTCTCTGAAGGACTTCAGCTAAACAATGATACCACATTTATTAGGCCCTTTGATCCAGAGCAGCAGCACAAGGTCAGACGTGGTCCTCGACCCCGGCAGGGTCGGCCGTGGTTAATGTAGAGCTGAGGGGATTGGTAGGTTAGTCGGTCGTAACAAAAATAATGAGCAGACCCGTCATTTACACAGCGTTTTATAAAAGACTACAGGCAGACATCAGACTGATCGACCTCGCTGTGCCGGTAATCCGCTACCAGCTAATTTAATATAACAGTTGATCTTCATCAGGCGGCGTCAGATACCCATCGCCAAGCAGAGCTGGACCAATCAGAGCAGAGCTGGATACTCCCACACAGGATACCGAGCCTGTTATAGGGTAAAAACAGGGAAAAGCAAAGGTAAAAATTTACGTTACTGTTTTTTCTATGTAGTTTTCTGTAGAGAGCTGAAGTCCCTCCCCTCCCTGTGGACTGTAAAAAAGAGAGAGAGATACAGTCACCTAAAGGATTATTAGGAACACCTGTTCAATTTCTCATTAATGCAATTATCTAATCAACCAATCACATGGCAGTTGCTTCAATGCATTTAGGGGTGTGTTCCTGGTCAAGACAATCTCCTGAACTCCAAACTGAATGTCAGAATGGGAAAGAAAGGTGATTTCAGCAATTTTGAGCGTGGCACGGTTGTTGGTGCCAGACGGGCCGGTCTGAGTATTTCACAATCTGCTCAGTTACTGGGATTTTCACGCACAACCATTTCTAGGGTTTACAAAGAACGGTGTGAAAAGGGAAAAACATCCAGTATGCGGCAGTCCTGTGGGCGAAAATGCCTCGTTGATGCTAGAGGTCAGAGGAGAATGGGCCGATTGATTCAAGCTGATAGAAG